>NW_024570640.1:0-20000 GCF_018345385.1 Vulpes lagopus | reverse complement strand
TAAGGTGCTAGACAGGGTTAGGGTTAGGGTTAGGGTACGGGTTAGGGTTAGGGATAGGGTTATGGTACTGGTTAGGTTTAGGGTTAGGGTTCGTGTTAGGGTACTGGTGAGGGTTAGGGTACGGGTTAGGGTTAGGGGTAGTTATAGGGTACTTGTTAGGGTTAGGGGTAGGGTTAGGGTACGGATTAGGTTTAGGTTTACATTTAGGTTTAGGGTTAGGGTATGGGTAAGGGCTAGTGTTAGGGTTAGGGTAATGTTTAGGGTTAGGGTTAGCCTTAGGGTTAGTGTACAGTTTAGTGTTAGGGTTAGGGTTAGGTTTAGGGTATGGGGTAATGTTTGGGTTAGTGTTAGTGTTTGGGTACGGGTTAGGGTTATGGTTAGGTTAAGGGTTAGGTTTAGGGTTCGGGTTAAGGTAGAGTTAGGGTTATGGGTAGGGTACGGGTACGGGTACGGGTTAGGGTTAGGGTTATAGTATGGGTTAGGGTACGGGTTAGGTTTAGGGTAAGGTTACGGGTTAGCGAACAAGTTAGGGTACGAGTTAGGGTTAGGGTACGGGGTAGGGTTAGGGTTAGGTTTAGGGTTAAGGATAGGGTTAGGGTTAGGGTTAGGGGTTATGGTAGGGTTAAGGTTAGGGTACGGGTACAGGTAGGTTTAGGGTTAGGGTACTGGTTAGGGTTAGGGTTAGTGTTAGGGTGTGGGTACCGGTTAGGGTTAGGGTTAGTGTTAGGGTTCAACTTCAGGTTAGGGTTAGGATACTGGTTAGTGTTAGAGTTAGTGTATGGGTTAGGTTTAGGGTTACTTTTAAGGTTAGGGTACGGGTTAGGGTTAGGTTTACGATACGGATTAGGGTTCAGGTACTGGTTAGGGTAAGGGTTAGGGTTAGTGTTAGGGACGGGTTAGGGTTAGGGTTAGGGTTAGGGTAGGGTGCTGGTTAGGGTTAGGGTTAGGATTAGGTAAGGGTACGGGTTAGGGTTAGGGTACGGGTTAGGGTTAGGGTACTGGTTAGGGTAAGTGCTAGTGTTAGGGTACCGCTTAGGGTTAGGGTTAGGGTCAGGGTTAGTGTTAGGGTTAATATTATGGTTAGTGTTAGGATACGGGTTAGGGTTAGGGTTAGGTTACAGGTTAGGGTACAGGTTAGGGTTAGGGTTTGGGTACGATTTAGTGTACGGGTTATGTTAGGGATATGGTTAGTGTATGGGTAGGGTTAGGGTAAGTGTTAGGGTAGTGTTTAGGTTTAGGTTTAGGGTTAGGGTTAGGGTTTGGATTAGGGTATGGGTTAGGGCACGGGTTAGGGTTAGGTTTAGTGTACGGCTTAGGTTACGGGTTAGGGTACGGGTTAAGGTTAGGGTTAGGGTTAGGGTACTGGTTAGTGTTAGAGTTAGGGTTAGGGTTAGGGTTAGGGTATGGGTTAGGGTGTGGGTTAGGGTTAGGGAAGGGGGTGGGGTTAGGGTCAGGGTTAGGGTATGGGCTAGTGTTAGGTTAGGGTACGGGTTAGGTTTAGGGTTAGGGTACAGGTTAGGGTTAGGGTACGGCATAGGGTTAGGGTTAGGGAACGGGTTAGGGTTAGGGTATGGGTCAGCGTTAGGGTTAGGGTACGGGTCGGTTTAGGGTCAGGGTTAGGGTTAGGGTTAGGGTACGGGTTAGGGTACAGGTTAGGTTTATGGTTAGGGTTAGCGATAGGATTAGGGTACTGGTTAGGGTTACGGTTAGGGTTCGGGTTAGGGTATGGTTTAGGGTTAGGGTTAGGGTTAGGTTTACGGTTAGGGTTCGGGTTAGGGTTAGGTTTAGGGTAGGGTACGAGTAAGGGTTAGAGTTAGGGTTAGGGGTTAGGTACGGGTTAGGGATAGAGTTCGGTTACACATTAGGGTTAGGGTTAGGGTTAGTGTTATGGTTCGGGTTAGGTTACGGATTAGGGTACGGGTTAGGGTACCTGTAAGGGTACGGGTTAGGGTTTAGGGTTAGGGCTAGGAAAGGGTTAGGGATAGGGTTAGGGTTAGGGTACTGGTTAGGCTTAGGGTACTGGTGAGGGTTAGGGTTAGGATACGGGTTAGGGTTAGGGTCAGGGTTAGGGTTAGGGTAGGGGATAGGGTTAGGGTTAGGGTTAGGTTTAGGGTACGGGTTAGGGTTAGGTTAGGGTACGGGTTAGGGTTAGGATTAGGGTTATTTTTAGGTTTAGGGTTAGAGTTAGGTTATGGGTAAGGGTACAGGTTAGGTTTAGGGTTTGGGTACGATTTAGAGTACGGTTTACGGTACGGGTTAGGGTTAGGGTATGGGTTAGTGTTAGGGTTAAGTTGAGGGTTAGGTTTATGGTAAGGGTTAGGGTTAGTGTTAGGGTTAGGGTTAGGGTACGGGTTAGGGTTAGGTTTTGGGTACGGGTTAGGTTTAGGGTTAGGGTACGGGTTAGGTTTAGGGACAGGCTTTGTGTTAGTGTACGGGATAGGGTTAGTGTTAGGGTTAGGGTTAGGGTTAGGGTTAGGGTACGGGTTAGGGTTAGGTTAGGGGACGGGTTAAGGTTAGGGTTAGGGTACGGGTTAGGTTTAGGGTTAAGGTTAGGTTACGGGTAAGGGTAGAGTTTAGGTTTAGGGTTAGGGTACGAGTTATAGTAGGGGTTAGGGTACGGCTTAGGGTTAGGTTACAGGTTAGTGTTAGGGTTAGGGTATGGGTTAGGGTTAGTGTTAGGGTTAGGAAACGGGTTAGGGTTAGGGTTAGGGTTAGTGTTAGGGTACGGGTTAGGGTTAGGGTTAGGGCTAGGGTACGGGCTAAGGAACGGTTTAGGGTTAGTGTTAGGTTTAGAGTACGGGTTAGGTTATGGGTTAGGCGTAAGTTTATGTTTAGGGTTAGGTTTATGGTACAGGATAGGGTTAGGGTACGGGTTAGCATTTGGGTTAGGGTTAAGGTTAGGGTACAGGTTAGGGATATGGTTAGGTTTAGGGTTAGGGTACGGCTAGGGTTAGGGTTAGGATTAGGGTTAGGTTACGGGTTAGGGTTAGGGTACGGGTTAGGGTTAGGGTTATTGTACGGGTTAGGTTTAGATTTAGGGTTATGTGTAGGGTACGGGTTAGGGTTAGGGTTACGGCTAGGGATAGGGTATGGTTTAGGGTTCTGGTGAGGTTTATGGTTAGGTAACGGGTCAGCGTCCACTTTACGGTTAGGGTTAGGGTACTAGTTAGGGTACAGGTTAGAGTTAGGGTTAGGGTACAGGTTTGGGTTAGGGCTAGAGTTAGTTTAAGGGTTAGGGTACGGGTTAGGCATAAGGTTATGTTTTGGGTTAGGGTTAGGGTACGGATTAGGTTTAGGGTACAGGTACGGGTCAGTGTTAGGGTTAGGGTACTCGTTAGGGTTAGAGTTAGGTTTAGGTTTAGGGTACGGGTTAGAGTTAGGGTTAGAGTACGTGTTAGGTATAGGGTCAGGGTACGGGTTAGGGTTAGGGTCAGGTTAGGGTTAGGGTTAGGGTACGGTTTAGGGTTAGGTTAGGGTACGGGTAGGGTTAGGGTCAGGGTTAGTGTTAGAGTTAGGTTACGGGTAAGGGTACAGGTTAGGTTTAGGGTAGGGTACGAGTTCAAGTATGGGTTAGGGTATGGGTTAGGGTTAGGGTACGGGTTAGTGTTAGGGTTAGGGTTAGGGTTAGGGATAGGGTTAGGTTTAGGGTATGGGTTAGGGTTGGTGTTAGGGTTAGGGTTAGGGATCGGGTTAGGGTACGGGTTACGGGTTACGGGTAGGGTACGGGTTAGTGGTAGGGTTAGGTTTATGATTAGGGTACGTGTAAGGGTTAGGGTTCGGGTTAGGGTACGGGATAGGGTTAGTGTTAGGGTTAGGGTACGGGTTAGGGTATGGGTTAGGTGTAGGTTTCGGTTTAGGGTTAGGGTTAGGGTACGAGTTTGGGTTAGGGTACCGTTACGGGTTAGGGTTAGGGTTAGGGTTAGGGTTAGGTTACGGGTAAGGGTACAGGTTAGGTTTAGGGTTAGGGAACGAGTTAGAGTAGGGGTTAGTGTACGGGTTAGGGTTAGGGTACGTGTTAGGGTTAGTGTTAGGTTTATGGTTATGGAACGGGATAGGGTTAGGTTTAGGGTACGGGTTAGGGTTAGGGTTAGGGTTAAGGTACAGGTTAGGGTACGGGTTAGGGTTAGTGTTAGGTTTAGGGTACGGGTTAGGGTATGGGTTAGGCGTAGGTTTAGGTTTAGGGTTAGGGTTAGCGTACGGGTTAGGATTAGGGTACGGGTTAGCGTTCAGGTTAGGGTTAGGGTTAGGGTACAGGTTAGGGATAGGGTTAGGTTTAGGGTTAGGGTACGGGATAGGGTACGGGTTAGGGTTAGGGTTATGGTACGGGTTAGGGTTAGATTTAGGGTTATGTGTAAGGTACGGGTTAGGGTTAGGGTTACGGCTAGGGTTAGGTTACGGGTTAGCTTTAGGGTTATGGTTTTGGTTAGGTTACGGGTTAGGGTACACGTTACGGATAGGGTTAGGGTACGAGTTAGGGTACGGGTTAGTGTTAGGGTTAGGGTACAGGTTTGGTTTAGGCTTAGGGTACGGGTAAGGGTACGGGTTTGGGTTCGGGCTAGGGTTAGATTAAGGGTTAGGGTATGGGTTAGGCGTGGGGTTAGGTTTTGGGTTAGGGTTAGGGTACGGGTTAGGGTTAGGGTTCAGGTACAGGTTAGGGTTAGGGTTAGGTTACGCGTTAGGGTATGCTTTAGGGTTAGTGTTAGGTTTAAGGTACGGGTTAGTGTATGGGTTAGGCGTAGGTTTAGGTTTAGGGTTAGGGTTAGGGTACGGGTTAGTGTTATGGTACGGGTACGGGTACGGGTTAGGGTACGGTTTAGGGTCAGGGTTAGGGTACAGGTTAGGGCTAGGGGTAGGGGTAGGGTACTGGTGAGGGTTACAGTTAGGTTTAGGGTTAGGTTACAGGTCACGGTTTGGGTTAGGGTTAGGGTACGGGTTAGGGGTAGGGTTGGGGATAGGGTTAGGATACATGTCAGGGTTAGGGTTAGGGTTTGGGTTAGGTTTAGAGTTAGGGTGAGGGTTAGGGTTAGGGGACGGCTAGTTATAGGGTTAGGGTTAGGGTAAGGGTTAGGGTACAGGTTAGTGTACGGGTTAGGTTAGGGTTAGGGTTAGGGTAAGGGTTAGGTTACGGGTTAGGTGTAGGATTATGGTTAGGGTTAGGGTTAGGGTACGGGTCAGGGTTAGTGTTAGGGTACGGGTTAGGGTTTGGGTTAAGGTAGGTGTATGTGTTAGGGTTAGGTTTAGGGTATGGGTTAGCATATGGGAAGGGTTAAGGTTATGGTTAGGGTACTGGTTAGGGTAAGAGTTCGGGTAAGTGTTAGGGTTCGGGTTAGGGATAGGCTTAAGTTTAGCATTAGGGTTCCGGTTAGGGTGAGGGTACCAGTTAGACTTAGGGTTAGGGTATGCGTTAGGGTTAGGGTTTGGGTACGGGTTAGGGTACGGTTTTGGGTTAGGGATAGGGTCCGGGTTAGGGTTAGGGTTTGGGGTAGGGTAAGGGTTAGTGTTAGTGTTAGGGTTAGGGATAGGGAACTGGTTAGGGTCAGGTTTAGGGTTAGGGTTAGGTTTAGGGTTAGGGTTAGGGTTAGGGTTAGTGTTAGGATTAGGGTACTGGTTAGGATTACGGTTAGGGTACGAGTTAGGTTCCGGGTAGGGTAAGGTTAGGTTTAGGGTACGGTTAGGGTTATTGTTAGGGTTAGGGTACGGGTTAGGGTTAGGATTAGGGTTAGGGTACGGGTAGAGTTAGAGTTAGGGTTAGGGGTAGGGTATGGGTTAGGGATAGGGTTGGTTACACGTTAGGGTTAGTGTTAGGGTTAGTGTTAGGATTAGTGTACGGGTTAGGTTTATGGTTCGGATTATGGTACGGGTTAGGTGACGGATAAGGGTACGAGTTAGGGTACCTGTTAGGGTACGGGTTAGGGTTTAGGGTGAGGGTTAGTAAAGGGTTAGGTTAGGTTTAGGGTTAGGGTTAGGGTACGGGTTAGGCTTAGGGTACTGGTTAGGGTTAGGATTAGGGTTAAGGTACGGGTTAGGGTTAGGGTCAGGGTTTAGGTTAGGGTACGGGTTAGGGTTAGTGTTAGGGTTAGGGTTAGGGTACAGGTTAGGTTTAGGTTAGGGTACGGGTTAAGGTTAGGGTTAGGGTACGGGTTAGGTATAGGGTTAGGGTTAGGTTTCGGTTGGGGATACAGGTTAGGTTTAGGGTTAGGGTACGAGATATAGTAGGGGTTAGCGTACGGGTTAGGTTTAGGGTTGGGTTAGTGTTAGTGTTAGGGTTAGGGTGAGGTTTAGGGTACGGTTTAGGGTTAGTGTTAGGGTTAGTGTTAGGGAACAGGTCAGAATTAGGGTTAGGGGTAGGGTTAGGGTACGGGTTAGGATTAGGGTACGGGTTAGGGTATGGTTTAGGCGTAGGTTTAGGTTTAGGGTTATGGTTCGGTTTCGGTTTAGGGTTAGGGTACGGGTTAGCCTTGGGGTTAGGGTTAGGGTTAGGGTTAGGGGACAGGTTAGGGTTAGGGTTAGGTTTAGGGCTAGGGTTCGGGATAGGGTTAGGGTTAGGTTACTGGTTAGGGTTAGGATTAGTGTACGGGTTAGGGTTAGGTTTAGAGTACCGGTTAGGGTTAGATTTAGGGTATGTGTAGGGTACGGGTTAGGGTTAGGGTTATGGCTAGGGTTAGGGTATGGGTTAGGGTGAGGGTTATTGTTATGGTTAGGTTACGGGTTATGGTACAGTTTATGGTTAGGGTTAGGGTTCGAGTTAGGGTACGGGTTAAGGTTAGGTTAGGGTTAGGGTTAGGGTTTGGGTTAGGATTAGGGTTAGGGTACTATTAGGGTTAGGGTTAGGTTTAGGGTAGGGGTTAGGGTTAGGGTTAGGGTTAGGGTTAGGGTACGGGTGAAGGTAAAGGTTAGGGTTTGGTTAGGGTTAGGTTTAGGGTTAGGGTACGGGTTAGGGTTACAGATAGGTTATGGGTTAGGGTACGGGTTAGGTTAGTGTTAGGGTTAGGGTTAGGTTACGGGTTAGCAATAGGGTTAGGGTTAGTGTTAGGTTTAGGGTACGGGTTAGGGTTAGGGTTAGGGCATGGGTTCGGGTTGGTTATGGTAAGTGTACGGGTTAGGGTTAGGGTCAGGGTTAGGGTTAGGGTACGGGTTAGGGTTAAGTTTAGGGTTAGGTTTATGGTACTGGTTAGGGTTAGGGTTAGGGTACGGGTTAGGGTTAGATTAAGGGTTAGTGTTAGGGTACGGGTTGGGTTTAGGGTACGGGTAGGGTTACGGTGAGTGTCCGGGTTAGTGTTAGGGTTAGTGTTAGTGTTAAGGGTAGGTTACGGGTTAGGGTTAGGGCTGGGTACGTCTTAGGGTACGGGTTAGGGTACGCGTTAGGGTTAGGGTACGGGTTAGGGTTAGGGTTAGGGTACTGGTTAGGGTTAGGGTTAGAGTTAGGGTACGAGTTAGAGTTAGTGTAACGGTTAGGGTTAGGGTACAGCTTAGGGTTAGGGTGAGGGTACGGGATTGGTTGAGGGTTAGGGTTAGGGTTAGGGTTCGGGTTAGGGTAAAGAATATGGTACGGGTTAGGGTATGGGTATGGGTCAGGGTTAGGGTTAGGGTACTGGTTAGGGTTAGTGTTAGGGTTAGGGTTAGGGTTAGGGTTAGGGTTAGGGTACGGGTGAGGGTTAGGGTTAGGGTTAGGGTACGGGTTAGGGTTAGGGCTAGGGTACGGGGACGGGTTAGGGTTAGGGTTAGGATACGGGTTAGGGTTAGGGTACGGGTTAGGGTTAGGATTAGGGTTAGGGTTAGGGTACTGGTTAGGGTTAGGGTTAAGGATTGGGTACGGGTTAGGGTTAGTGTTTGGCCTAGGGTTAGGTTTAGGGTATTGGTTAGGGTTAGGGATAGGTTTAGGGCATGGGTTAGGGTTAGGGTTAGGGTTACGGTTAGGGTACGGTTTAGGGTTAGGATTAGGTTACGGGTTATGGTTATGGTTATGGTTAGGGTTAGGGTACCGTTTTGGGTTAGGTTTAGGGTTAGGGTTAGGTTACTGGTTTGGTTTAGGGTTAGGTTAAGGGTACGTGTTAGGGTTAGGGTTAGCGTATGGATTAGGGTTAGGGTAGGGTTAGGGTACTGGTTAGTGTTAGGGTAGCGATTAGGTTTAGGGTTAGGGTTAGGTTTAAGGTACAGGTTAGGGTTAAGGTTAGGGATAGGGTTAGGGTTAGGGTTAGGGTACGGGATAGCAATAGGTTTAGGGATAGGGTTAGGTTTAGAGTACGGGTTAGGGTTAGGGTTAGGTTTACGGTACGGGATACGGTTAAGGTTAGGGTCAGGGTTAGGGTACTGCTTAGGGTTAGGATTTGGGTACGGGTTAGGGTTAGGGTTAGGGTTAGGGTTACAGTACGGATTAGGGTTAAGATTAGGGTCAGGGTTAGGGTACTGGTTAGGGTTAGGATTTGGGTACGGGTTAGCGTTAGATTAAGGGTTAGGGTAAGTGTACGGTTTAGGGTTAGGGTACGGGTTAGGGTTAGGGCTAGGTACGGGTTAGGGTACGGGTTATGGTATCGGTTAGGGTTAGGGTACGGGTTAGTGTTAGGGTTAGGGTTAGGTTACGGGTTAGGGTTAGGGTTCGGGTTAGGGTTAGGGTACGGGTTAGGGTTAGGATTAGGTTTAGGGTACTGTTTAGGGTTAGTGTTAGTGTATGGGTTAGGGTTAGTGTAAGTGTTAGGGTTAGGGTACAGGTTAGGGTTCGGGTACGGCTTAGGGTTAGTGTGAGGGTACGGGTTAGGGTTAGGGTTAGGGTTAGGGTACGTGTTAGGGTTAGGTATAGGGTACGGGTTAGGGTATGTGTTAGGGTTAGGGTTAGGGTTAGGGTACAGGTGAGGTTAAGGATTAGGGTTAGGGTTAGGGTTAGGGTACGGGTTAGGGATAGGGTTAGGGTTAGGGTTAGGATATGGGTTAGGGTTAGGTTTAGTGTTAGGGTACGGGTGAGGTTTAGGGTTAGGGTTAAGGTACTGGTTAGGGTTAGAGTACGGGTTAGGGAACGGGTTAGGGAACGGGTTAGGTTTAGGGTTAGGGTATGGTTTAGGTTTAGAGTTAGGGTTAGGGTTAGGGTTAGGTTCAGGGTTAGGTTAGGGTACTGGTTTGGTTTAGGGTTAGGTTTAGGGTTAGGGTACGGGTTAGGTTTAGGGTACGGGTTAGGGTATGGGTTAGGATTAGGGTTAGTGTATGGCTTAGGGTACGGGTTAGGGTTAGGGTTAGGGTACGGATAAGGGTTCCGGTTAGGGTAAGGGTACACGTTAGGGTTAGGGTTAGGGTACAAGTTTGGGTTAGGATTAGTGTACGGCTTAGGGTATGTGTTAGGGTGAGGGTTAGGGTACGGGTCAGGGTTAAGGTTAGGGTTATGGTTAGAGTACTGTTTAGGGTTAGGGTTAGGGTACGGGTTAGTGTCAGAGTCAGGGTTAGGTTTAGGGTACGAGTTAGGGTTAGGTTACGGGTTAGGGTTAGGTTGAGTGTACGGGTTAGGGGTAGGGTTAGGGTTAGGGTTAGGTTACGGGTTAGTGTTAGGCCTGGGTACGGGTTAGGGTATGGGTTAGGGTACGGTTTAGGTTGAGGTTACGGGTTGGGTTTACGGTTAGGGTTAGAGATGGGTTAGGTTTAGGGTTAGGGTTAGGGTTAGGGTTAGGTTACGGGTTAGGTTAGGGTTAGGGTACTGACTAGAGTTAGGTTTTGGGTACGGGTTAGGGTTAGTGTAAGGGTGAGGGTTAGGGTACGGGTTAGGGTTAGAGTACGGCTTAGGGTAAGGGTGATGGTACGGGTTAGGTTTAGGGTTAGGGTTAGGGTTAGGGTATGGGTTAGGATTAGCGTTAGGGTACGTGTTAGGGTATGGGTTAGGGTTAAGTTTAGGTTAGGGTACTGTTAAGGTTTAGGGTTAGGGTAAGGGTACGGGTGAGGCTTTGGGTTAGGGTTAGGGTTAGGGTACGGGTACGGGTTAGGGTTAGGGTTAGGTTACGTTGTAGGGTTAGGTTTAGGGTACAGGTTACAGTACTGTTTAGGGTTAGGGTTAGGATTAGTTTACGGTTTAGGGTTAGGGTTAGGGTACGGGTTATGGTACGGGTTAGTGTTAAGTTTAGGGTACTGGTTAGGGTTACGGTTAAGGTTAGTGTACGGATAAAGTTTAGGGTTAGGTTTAGGGTATGGTTTAGTATTCGGGTTAGGGTTAGGGTAGGGTACTGGTTAGGGTTAGGGTACAGGTTAGGGTTAGGTTTAGCGTTAGGGTTAGGGTTAGGATATGGGTTAGGTTTAGGGTTAGGGTTAGGGAACGGGTTAGAGTACGGATTAGGGTTCGGGTACTGGTTAAGGTTAGGGTTAGGGTTAGTGTACGGTTTCGGGTTAGGGTTGGTGTTAGGGTTAGGGTTAGGGTACGGGTTTGGTTTAGGGTTAGGATACGGGTTCGGGTTTGGGTTAGGGTTAGGGTTAGGCTTTGTGTTAGGGTTAGGGTTAGGCTATGCGTTACTGTTAGGGTACGCGTTAGGGTTAGGGTTAGGTTTAGGTTTAGGGTACGGGTTTGGGTTAAGGTTAGGGTTAGGGTTAGGGTTAGGTGTAGCGTTAGGGTACGGGTTAGGGTTACGGTTATGGTACAGGTTAGGGCACAGGTTAGGGTTAGTGTTAGAGTTAGAGTTAGGGTACGGGTGAGCAATAGGGTTAGGTTTAGTGTACGGGTTACGGATAGGGTTAGGGTACCGGTTAGGGTTAGGTTTAGGGTAAGGGTATGGGTTAGGGTTAGTGTTATGGTTAGGGTTACGGTACGGGTAAGGGTTAAGGTTACGGTAAGGGTTAGGGTACTCTTTAGGGTTTGGGATCGGGTACGGGTACGGGTTAGGGTTAGAGTTAGGGTTAGGTTACGGGTTAGGGTTAGGGTACGGGTTAGAGTCAGGGTTATTGCACGGGTTAGGGGTAGGGTTAGGGTTAGGGTTAGGTTACGGGTTATGGTTAGGGCTGGGTATGCTTTAGGGTACAGGTTAGGGTACGGGTTAGGGTTAGGGTACGGGTGACGGTATGGGTTAGGGTTAGGTTTAGGGTAGAGGTTAGGATTAGGTTTAAGGTATGGATTAGGGTTAGGGTTAGGGTTAGGGTATGGGTTAGGAATAGCGTTAGGTTTAGGGTTGGGTTAGGGTACTTGTTAGGATTAGGGTTCGGGTACACTTTAGGGTCAGGTTTAGGATTAGGGTTATGGTAAGGATACGGGTTAGAGTTAGGGTTAGGGTGAGGTTACGGGTTGGGGTTAGGGTTAGGGTTAGGGTACTCGTTAGGTTTAGAGTTAGGGTTAGGGTACGGGTTAGGGTTAGGTTTAGGGTTAGGGTTAGGGTACGGGTTAGTGTTAGGGTTAGGGTTAGTGCTAGGGTACTGGTTTGGTTTAGGTTTAGGGAAAGGGTACGCGTTAGGGTAAGGGTTAGGGTATGGGTTCGAGTTAGGGTAAGGGTTAGGGTTAGGTTACTGTTTAGAGTTACGTTTATGGTAGGCGTTAGGGTTAGGGTTGGGGTTGGGTTTAGGGTACGGGTTAGGGTTAAGGTTAGGGGTAGGGTTAGGGTTAGGGTTAGCGTTAGGGTACAGGTTAGGGTTATGGTTAGGGTACAGGTTAGGGTACGGGTTAGGGTTAGTGTTAGGGTTAGGGTTAGGGTTTGGGTTAGCAATAGGGTTAGGCTTAGGGTTTGATTTAGTGCACGGGTTAGGGTAGGGTTCGTGTACGAGTTAGGGTTAGGGTTAGGGTAAGGGTACGGGTTAGGGTTAGGGTTAGGGTTAGGGTACAGGTTAGTGTAAAGGTTAGTGTGAAGGTTTGGGTACTGGTTAGGGTTAGGATTAGGGTACGGGTTAGGGTTAGATGAGAGTTAGGGTTAGCGTATGGGAAAGGGTTAGGGTTAGGGTTAGGTGTACGGGTAGAGTTAGTGTAGGGTTAGGGTATGGGTAGGGTACGGGTGAGTGTGAGGGTTAGGGTTCGGGTTAGGGTTAGGTTATGGGTTAGGTTAGGGTTAGGGTTAGGGTTAGGGTTAGGGTACGGATTAGGGTACGGATTAGGGTTAGGGTTAGGTTTAGATTACAGGTTAGGGTTAGGGTACAGGTTAGGGTTAGGGTTAGGTTTAGATTACAAGTTAGGGTTAGTGTAGGGTACGGGTTAGGGTTAGGGTTAGGATACGGGTTAGGATTAGTGTTAGGGTACGGGTTAGGGTACGGGTTACGGTACGGGTTAGGGGTAGGGTTAGGTTTAGGGTTAGGGTACGGTTTGCGGTACGGGTTAGGGTTAGTGTACGGGTTACGGATAGGGTGATGGTTAGGGTACGTGTTAGGATTATGGTTAGGGTTAGGGTACTGGTTAGGCTTAGGGTTAGGGTTAGGGTTAGGGTACAAGTTAGGGTTAGGTTAGGGTTAGGGATAGGGTTAGGATACGGGTTAGGGTTAGGGTTAGGGTTAGGGTACTGGTTAGGGTTAGGATTAGTGTTAGGTTACAGGTTAGTGTTTGGGTTAGGGTTAGGGTCAGGTTACTGGTTAGGGTTAGGGTTAGAGTTATGGTACAGTTCAGGGTTAGGTTTAGGTTTAGGGTTAGGGTATAGGATACGGGTTAGGGTTAAGTTTAGGGTTAGGTTATGGTACGGGTTACGGTTAGGTTTAGGGTTAGGGTACCGGTTAGGGTTAGGTTTAGGTTACGGGTTATGTTTAGAGGTAGGGTTAGGTTAGGGTACGGTTATGGGTACTGGTTAGTTTAGGATACAGGTTAGGGTTAGGGTTTAGGGTTAGGGTTAGGGTTAGGGTACGGTTAGTGTTAGGGTAGGGTTAGGGTTAGGTTAGGGTTAGGGTTTGGTACGGCTTAGGACAGGTTAGTGTTAGGATTAGGGTTAGAGGTAGGGTTAGGTTTGGTTTAGGTTTAGGGTAAGGTTACGGTTAGGGTTAGGGTTAGGTTTACGTTTAGGTTACGGGTTAGGGTTAGGGTACGGGTTAGGGTTAGGTACGTTAGGGTTAGGGTTAATGTTAGGGTTAGGTTATGGTTAGGGTTAGGGTTAGTGTAGGGTTAGGTGTTAGGTTAGGGTTAGGGTTAGGGTTAGGGTTAGGGTATGGTTAGGTTAGGGTTAGGTTAGGGTACTGGTTAGCGTTAGGGTTAGCGTTAGGTTTAGGGTACGGGTTAGGGTTCAGGTTAGGGTTAGGTACGGTTAGGGTTAGGGTTTAGGGTAGTTACGGTTTAGGTTGGGTTAGGGTTAGGGTTCAGGGTTAGGTTAGGGTTTGGTTTAGGGTTACGGTTAGGGTAGGGTTGTGATGGGTTAGTTGGGTTAGGGTTAGGGTAGGTACGGTTTATGGTAGCGGGTAGGGTTAGGGTTAGGTTACGTAGTTAGGTTTAGGTGTTAGGTTAGGTTTAGTGGTTAGATGGGTTAGGTACGGGTTAGGATTAGGGTTAGGTTAGGGTACTGGTTAGGGTTAGGGTTAGTGGTTAGGTTACGGGTTAGGTTTGGGTTAGGTTAGGTAGGTACGGGTTAGGGTTAGGGTTAGGTTATGGTAGTTAGGTTAGGCTTTAGGTTAGGGTTAGGGTAGGTTAGGGTTAGGTTAGGTTAGGGTTAGGTATGGTTTGGTTAGGTTTAGGGTTAGGGTACGGTTAGGTTAGGTTTAGGTTTAGGTGTTAGGTTAGGGTAGGTTTAGGGTACGGTTAGGGTTAGGTAAGTGTAGGTTAGGGTGGGTTAGGGTTAGGGTTAGGTTAGGGTTAGGGTTAGGGTTAGTGTTTAGGGTTAGGTTAGGGTAAGGGTTAGGGTTAGGTATGGTAGGGTTAGTGGTACGGTTGTGTTAGGTTAGGGTTAGGGTATTAGGTTTGGTTACGGGTTAGGGTTTAGGGTTAGGGTTAGGGTTAGGGTTAGTGTACGGTTAGGTTGAGGGTTAGGGTTAGGGTTAGGTTTTGGGTTAGGGTTAGGGTTAGTCGGGTTAGGGTTAGGGTGGTTAGGGTTAGGGTACGGGTTAGGGATGTTAGGGTACTGGTTAGGTTTAGGGTTAGAGTTAGCGTACGGGTTAGGGTTTGGTTTCGGGTTAGGGTACGGGTTAGGCTACAGGTTAGGGATAGAGTTACGGTACGGGCATGGGTTAGGGTTAAGGTTAGGGACACAGTTAGTGTTACGGTATGGTTTAGGGTTATGGTTATGGTTAGGGTTAGGGTTAGGGTACGGGTAGAGTTAGGGTTAGGGTTAGGGTACTGGTTTGGATTAGGATTAGGGTTAGCGTACGAGTTAGGCTTAAGTTTAGGGTTAGGGTTAGGTTTATGGTATGGGTTAGTGTTAGGGTTAAGGTTAGGATTAGGGTTATGGTAGGGTTAGGGTTAGAGTTAGGGTTAGGTTTAGGGTTAGAGTTAGGGTGTGGGTACGGGAGAGGTGTAGGATTAAGGTTAGGGTTAGGGTACAGTTTAGGATACGGGTTATGGTTAGGTTTAGGGTTAGGGTACGGGTTAGGGTATGGGTTAGGGTAAGGTTCAAGGTACTGGTTACGGAAAGGGTTAGGGTGAGGTTTAGGGTACGGGTTAGGGATTGGGTTAGGGTTAGGTTTAGGGTATGGGTTAGGGTACGGTTTAGGGTTAGGGTTAGGGTACTGGTTAGGGTTAAGATTAGGGTTAGGTTATGGATTAGAGTTAGGGTTAGGGTTAGGGTACGGGTGTGGATCAGGTTTAGGGTTAGGGTCAGGGTACTGGTTATGGTTAGGATTAGGGTTAGGGTACAGGTTAGGGTTAGGGTTAGGTTTAGGGATAGGGAAAGAATACAGGTTAGGGTTAAGTTTAGGTTTAGGTTTAGGGTTCGGTTAAGGTTAGGGTTAGGGTTAGGGTACTGGTTAGGGTTAGGTTTAGGGTTAGGGTATGGGTTAGCGTTAGGGTTAGGTTTAGGGTACGGGGTAAGGTTAGGGTACGTTTTAGGGTTAGGATTAGGGTTGGGGTTAGGGAACTGGTTTGGTTTGGGTTAGGGTTAGGGTTCAGGTTATCTTTAAGTTTAGGGTTAGGGTTAGGTTTATGTTATGGGTTAGGGTACGGGTTAGGGTTAGGGTTAGTGTTAGAGTTAGATTTATGGTACGGGTTAGGCATAGGGTTAGGTTAGGGTTAGGTATAGGGTATGGGTTAGGGTTAGGTTCGGGATAGCGTTAGGGTTATGGTTAGGGTTAGGTCAGGTTTGGGTTAGGTTACGGGTTAGGGTTAGGGTTAGGGTACGGTTTAGATTAGGGTTAGGGTTACGCATTAGGGTACGGGTTAGGGAGTTAGGGTGGTAGGGTACGGTGGTTAGGTTTAGGGTTAGGGTTAGGTACTGGTTTAGGTGAGGGTTAGGGTTTGGTGGTACGGTTTAGTGTTAGGGTAGGGTTAGGTTAGGGTACAGTTTAGGGTTAGGTGTTTAGGGTTAGGGTATGGTTTGGACGGGTTGGGGTTGGGTAGTGTTTAGGGTACGGGTTAGGGTTAGGGTTAGGGTTAGGGTTAGTGTAATTTTAGGGTTAGGATTAGGGTTTGGGTCAGGGTAGGGTTAGGGTTAGGGTATGGTACGGGTTAGGGTTAGGGTTAGGGTTAGGGTACGGGTTAGGTTAGGGTTAGGTTTTCGGGTTAGGGTTAGGGTTAGCGGTTAGGGTTAGGGGTACAGTTGGGTTAGGGTTATGGTTATGGTTAGGATGGTTGGTTTAGGGTTAGGGTTAGGTAGTATGGGTTAGGTTTAGGGTTAGGGTTAAGGTTAGTTATTAGGGTACGGGTTAGGGTTCAGGTTAGGGTTATAGGGTTAGTGTACGGCTTAGGGTACGGATTAGGGTTAGGTTTAGTGTACGTGTTAGGGTTAGGGTTAGGCTAAGGATATGGGCTAGGGTTAGGGTTAGGGTACGGGTTAGGGTGAGGGTTAGGGTGAGGGTTATGGTACTGGTTAGGGTTAGGTTTAGGTGGTACGGGAAGGGTTAGGGTTAGGGTTAGGTTTAGGGTACAGGTTACGGTTAGGTTAGGTTAGGGTTAGGGATAGGTTAGGGTTAGGGTATAGGTTAGGGATTACAGGTTAGGGTAGGTTTAGGTACTGGTTAGGGTTAGTGGTAGGGTTAGGGTTAGGGTTAGGGTTAGGGTTAGGGTTACGGTTAGGTTTAGGTTTAGGGTTAGGGTTGGGTTAGGGTTAGGGTACGGGTTGTTACGGGTTAGGGTACTGGGTTAGGTTAGGGTTAGGTGTTAGGTCAGGTTTAGTGTTAGGGTTAGGTTTAGGTTAGGGTAGGTTATGGGTTACGGGTTAGGGTATAGGGTTATGGTACGGGTTAGGTTTTAGGGTTTGTATTAGGGTAAGGGTTAGGGTTAGTATTAGGGTTAGGGTACGGGTTAGGGTTAGGGTTAGGGTTAGGGTAATGGTTATGGTTATTGTTAGGGTTAGGGTTAGGGTTAGGGTTAGGGTCAGGGTATGTGTTAGGGTTAGGGTTAGGGTATGGCTTAGTGTTAGGGTTAGGGTTAGGGTCAGGGTATGGGTTGGGTTAGGTTAGGGTACAGCTTAGGGTTAAGGTCAGGGTTGGGTGTGGGTTAGGGTTAGGGTTAGGGTAAGGTTAGGGTTAGTGTTAGGGTTAGGGTTAGGTGGGTTAGGTTAGGTTAGGGTTAGGGGTTAGGTTAGGGTTAGGTTAGATTAGGGTACGGGTTAGGGTTAGGGTAGGAGTTAGGGTTAGGTTTAGGGTTAGGGTTAGGGTACTGGTTAAGGTGAGGGTTAGGGTTTGTACGGTTTAGGTTAGGGTAGGGTTAGGTTAGGGTACAGTTTAGGGTTAGGTTTAGGGTTAGGGTTAGGTTTAGGATGCGGGTGGGGGTTGGGCTTAGTGTTAGGGTACGGGTTAGGGTTAGGGTTAGGGTTAGGGTTAGTGTTGTTTAGGGTTAGGATTAGGGTTTGGGTCAGGGTACGGGTTGGGTTAGGGTATGGTACGGGTTAGGGTTAGGTTAGGGAAGGTTAGTGTACGGCTTAGGGTACGGGTTAGGGTTACGGTAGGGTACGTGTTAGGGTTAGGGTTAGGGTTAGGGTAAGGGTTAGGGTTAGGGTTAGGGTACAGGTTAGGGTTAGGTTTAGGATTAGGGTTAGGTTAAGGGTACTGGTTAAGGTTAGGGATAGGGTTAGGGTTAGGGTACAGTTTAGGGTTAGGGTTAATGTAAGGGTACGGTTAGGGTACGGGTTAGGGTTAGGGTTAGGGTACATATTAGGGTTAGGGTTAGGGTTAGGGTCAGGGTTAGGGGTAGGGTACTGGTTAGGGTTAGGGTTAGAGTTAGGGTTAGGGTTAGGGTTAGGGTTATGTTTAGGATACTGTTTAGGGTTAGGGTTCAGTTTAGGGTACGGGTTAGGGTTAGGGTTATTGTTAGGGTTACGGTACTGTTTAGGGTTAAGGTTAGGGTACTGATTAGGGTTAGGGTTAGCGTTAGGGTACTGGTTAGGGTTAGGGTTAGTGTTAGGGTACGGGTTAGTTTTAGGGTTAGGGTTAGGGTTAGGGTTAGGGTTAGGGACGGGTTATGGTTAGGGTTAGGTTACGGGTTAGGGTTAGGGTTAGGGTTAGGGTACTGTTTAGGGTTAGGGTTAGGGTTAGGGTACTGGTTTGGTTTAGGGTTAGGTTAAGGGTACGCGTTAGGGTTAGGGTTAGGGTTAGGGTACGGGTTAGGGTTAAGGTTAGGTTTAGGGTTAGGGTACTGGTTAGGGTTAGGGTTAGGGTTAGTGTAGTGGTTAAGGTTAGGTTTAGGGTAAGGTTATGGTTAGGGTTAGGGTTAGGGATAGCGTTAAGGTACGGTAAGGGTTACGGTTAGGGTACGGGTTAGGGTACAGGTTAGGGTTAGGGTTAGGGTTAGGGTACGGGTTAGCAATAGGTGTTGGATTAAGGGTTAGGTTTAGTGTACGGGTTAGCGTTAGGGTAAGGGTTAGGGTTTCGGTTAGGGTACGGGTTAGGGTAAGGTTTAGGGTTAGTGTTAGGGTTAGGGTAAGGGTACGGGTCAGCAATAGGGTTAGGGTTAGGGTTAGGTTTAGTGTACGGGTTAGGGTACAGGTTAAGGTAGGGGTTAGGGTTAGGTTTAGGGTATTGTTTAGGGTTAGGGTTAGGGTACGGGTTGGGGTTAGAGTAAGGATTAGTGTTAGTGTACGGGTTAGTGTTAGGGTACAGGTTAGGGTTAGGGTTAGGGTTAGGGTACGGGTGAGGGTGATGGTTAGGGTTAGTGTTAGGGTACGGGTGAGGGTACGGTTTAGGATTAGGGTACGGGTTAGTTTTACGGTTACGGTTAGGGTACGCATTAGGGTTAGGGTTAGGGTTAGGTTACGGGTGAGGGTGAGGGTTAGGGTTAGGTTTAGGGTACGGGTTACGGTACTGGTTAGGGTTAGGGTTAGGGTTAGGTTACGGGTTAGGGTTAGGGTTAGGGTACTGCTTATGGTACGTGTTAGGGTTAGGTTTAGGGTACTGGTTAGGGTTAGGTTTAGGTTGAGGGTACGTTTTAGGGTTAGGGTTAGGGTTAGGGTATGGGTTAGGATTTGGGTTAGGGTTAGTGTTAGGGTACTATTTATGGTTAGGGTTAGGGTTACCGTTAGGGTAAAGGTTAGGGTTTGGTTTAGGGTTAGGGTTAGGGTTAGGATACGGATAGGTTTAGGGTTAGGGTTAGGATATGGGTTAGGGTTAGGGATAGTGTTAGGGTACTGGTTAGGGTTAGGGTTAGGGTTAGGATTAGGGTATGGGATAGCGTAAGGGTTAGGGTTAGGGTTAGGTTTATGATTAGGTACGGGTTAGGGTTAGGGGTAGGTTACCGGTCAGGTTACGGTTAGGGTTAGGGTACAGTTTACGGTTAGAGTTAGGGTTAGGGTTAGGGTTAGGGTTAGTGTTAGGGAAAATGTTAGGGTTAGGGTTAGGGTTCGGGTATGGGTTAGGGTTAGGGTTAGGGTAGGGGTTATGGTTAGGATTAGGGTTAGGGTGAAGTTTAGGGTACGGGTTAGGGTTAAGGTTAGGGTTAGGGTTAGGGTAGGTTTAGCGTTAGGGTATGTGTTAGGGTTACGGTTAGGGTACGGGTTAGGGACGGGTTAGGGTTAGTGTTAGGGTTAGGGTTACGGTACGGTTTAGCAATAGGGTTAGGGCTAGGGTTACATTTATTGTACGGGTTAAGGTTAGGGTTATGGTACTGGTTAGGGTTTGGGTTAGGGTAAGGGTACGGGTTAGGGTTAGGGTTAGGGTTAGGGTATGGGATAGAGTAAGGTTAGGGTTAGGGTACTGGTTAGGGTTAGGGTTAGGGTACGGGTTAGTGTTACAGTAAGGGTTAGGGTTAGGGTTGGGGTTAGGGTTAGGGTACGGGTTAGGGTAAGGGTGATTGTATGGGTTAGCAGTAGTGTTAGGATTAGGGATAGGTTACGGGATAGGGTTAGGGCTGGGTACGGGTTAGGTTATGGTTTAAGGTACGGGTTAGGGTTAGGGTACGTGTTAGGGTTAGGGTTAGGGTTAGGGTACCAGTGAGGGTTAGGGTTAGGGTTGGGGTAAGGGTAGGGGATAGGGTTAGGGTTAAGGTACGGGTACGGGTTAGGGTTAAGGTTAGGGTTACGGTTAACTTTAGGGTATGGGATAGTCTTAGGCTGAGAGTTAGGGACTGGTTAGGGTTAGAGTTAGGGTTAGTGTAAGGGTTAGGGTTAGGGTTAGGGATAGGATACGGTAAGGTTAAGGGTTAGCTTACGGGTTAGATTTAGGGTAAGGGTTATGGTTAGGGTTAGTGTACGGGTTAGGGTACAGGTTAGGGTTAGGGTACTGGTTTCGGTTAGGATTAGCGTTAGGGTACAGGTTAGATTTAGGGTTAGGGTTGGGGTTAGATTTATGGTATGGGTCAGTGTTAGGGTTAAGGTTAGGATTAGGGTTAGGGTAGGGTTAGGGTTAGGGTACTGGTTGGGTTAGGGTTAGGTTTAGGGTAGGGTTTAGGGTTAGAGTTAGGGTTAGGTTTAGGGTACGGATTATGGCTATGGTTATAGTTAGGGTTAGGGTTAGGGTACGGGTAAGTGTTATGGTTAGGGTACGGGTTAGGGTCCGGGTTA
>NW_024570639.1:0-84495 GCF_018345385.1 Vulpes lagopus | reverse complement strand
CCTAACCCTACACAACCCGTACCCTAACTGAAACCCTAACCCTAATCCTAACCCTAACCTAACCCTAAACCTCCCTAATACGAACCTAACCTAACCTAAACCCTAAACCTAAAACCCTAACCGTACCCTAACCCTAACCCTAACCACCCGTACCCAAAACCTAACCCTAAACCTAACCCTAACCCTAAACCTAAACCTAACCCATAAGCTAACCCTAACCCTAACCTTACCAAACTACCCTAACCCTAACCCTAACCTAATAACCACCTAAACCTACCTGTACCTAAACCTAACCCTAACCCTAACCGTACCCTAACCCTATACCCTACCCTAACCGTAACCTAACCCTAAACCTAACCGTAACCTAACCCTAACTTAACCCTACCAACTAACCCTAACCGTACCCTAAAACTCAAACCGTACCCTAACCTAAACCTAACCTAACCCGTACCCTAACCCTAACCGCTTAACCGCTAACCCTAACCCTACCCTAACCCTATACCTAACCCTAAACCGTAACCTAATCCTAACCCTATCCTTACCTGTACCTTAACCCTAACCCTAACCCTAACCCTACCTTTACCCTAAACCTAACCCAAACCGTACCCTAACCCGTACCCTAACCCTACCCATAACCATTACCCTCACACTATCCCTAACGCTAAACCTGACCATAACCTCACCCTTACCCTAAACATACCCTAACCCTAACCTCTAAACCTAACCTGTTCCCTAAGCCTAACTCTAAACCTACTACCCTAACCTTAACCCTAACCTTAAGCCGTACCCTAACCTAACCCTAACACATAACCTAACCCTTACCGTAACGCTAACCCTAACCCTTACCATACCCTAAACCTAACTTTAACCCTAACCCATAACCTACCCTAATCCTATCTCTAACCTAACCCTAACCCGTACCCTATCCCTAAACCGTACCCTCACCCTAACCCTAACCCTAAGCCGTACCCTAACCCTAACCCTAACCCTAAGCCGTACCCTAACCCTAACCCTAGCCCTATCCCTAACCCGTCCCCTAACCCTAACCCTAACCCTAACCCTAACACTACCGCTACCCTAACCAGTACCTTAACCCGTACCCTTACCAGTACCATAACCCTAAAACTAATCGTAACCCGTACCGTAATCCTAACCCTAACCCTCACCCTAATACCTAACCCAGTACCCTCCCCTAAAGCCGACCTGTTATCCTAACCCTAACCACTAATCCTAACCATTACCCTAACACTACCCCCAACCTAAACCTAACCCGTACCCTAACCCTAACCCTAACCGGTACCCTAAACTAAACCTAATCGTATCCGTACCCTAACCCTTACCCTAACCCGTACCCAACCTAAACCAAACCCTAAACCTGACCCATACACTAACAATAACCCTGACCCTAACCAGTACCCTAAACCTATCCTAACCCTATCCTATCCAATACACTATCCCTATCCCTAACCCTAATCAGTACCCTAAACCTAACCCGTACCCTAACCCTAAACCTAACCCTAAAACTAACCCTAACATGTACCCTAATCCTAACCCAAACCCCTACCATACCTAACCTCAACAACCCTAACACTAACCGTACCCAAATCCTAAACCTAACCCTAACCCTAACCCGTACCAGTACTCTAACCCTAACACTAAACCTTACCCTAAACCGAACCCTAACCCGTACCCTAACCCTAACCCGAATCCTAAGACTACGCCTAACCCTAACCCTAACCCATACCCTAACCCGTACCCTAACCCGAATCCTAACCCTAACCTAACCCTAACCCTAACCCTAACCTAACCCAAACCCGTATCCTAACCGTACCATAATCCTAAACGTAACCCTAACCTAATCATACCCTAACCCTAACACTAACCAAACCATACCTTAAACGACCCTAAACCATACCCTAATCCTAACAGTAACCCTATAACCTATCCCTAACCCATACTGTAACCCTAAACCGTACCAAACCTAACCATGAAACCTCACCCTAACCCTAACCCTAAACCATACCTTAACCCTAACCCTAACCCTAACCCGTAACCTAACCCTAACCCTAACCCTACCCTAACCTAAACCTAACCCTAACCTACTACCCGTACCCTAACCCAACCATAACCTAACCAGTACCTTAACCCTAACCCTAACCCATACACTAACCTACCGCTAACCTAACCCTTACCCGTATACAAACCCTTAACCTAACCCTAAACATAACCCTATCTGTACCCTATCCCTACCCTAAACCCTTACCCTAACCAGTACCCTAACCCTAACCCTAACCCTATTCATAACCTGTACCCTAACCCTAACCCATAACCTAACCTGTACACTAACCCTAACCCTAACCCTAACTAGTACCCATAACCCTAACCCTAACCCGTACATATCCCGTACCTAACCCTAACCTAACTGTAACCTAATCCTAACCCTAACCCTAACCTGTACCGTAACCCATACCCTAACCCTAACCATAAATCATAAGCTAAACGCTAGCCCAAACCCTAACCTGTACCCTAAAACCTAACCCTAACACTAACCCTAACCCGTACCCTAACCCTAACCCTATCCAGAACCTAACCTAACCCTAAACCTAACCCGTACCCTCACCTTAACCCTAAGCTGTCCCTAACCCTTACCCAACGCAAATGCTCAGCCTAAACACTAACCCTAAAACCGTACCCTAAACCCTAACTGAAACCAGTACCTACCCTAAACTAACCTCACACCTAACACTAGCCCTAACCTAACCCGTCGCTAACCCTAACCCTAACTCCTAACCCTAAATCATAACCTGTACCCTAACCAGTACCCTATCCCTACCCTAACACGTACCATAACCTACCATAACCCTAACCCAAACCCTAAACTGTAACCCTATCGTAACCCTAACCTAACCCTAACGTTACCCCACTCCTAACGCCAACTGGAACCCTACCCCTAACCCTCACTATAACCCTAACCGATACCCTAACCCTAAACCTAACCCTAAACCGTACCCTAACCCTAACTCTAACCCTAAACCTAACCTTAACCCTAACCCGTAACCTAACCCAACCCGAAACCTAACCCTAACCCTAACCCGTACTCTTACCCTAACCCTAACCCTAACCTGTACCCTAACCCTAACCCGTACCCTAACCCAACCCGAACCCTAACCCTAACCCTAAACCGTACTCTTACCCTAACACTAACCCTAACCCGTACCCTAACCCAAACCGAACCCTAACCCTAACCCTAACCTGTACTCTTACCCTAACCCTAACCCTAACCCGTACCCCAACCCTAACCCATACCCTAAACCTAACCCTAACCCTAACCCTATGCCTAACCCTACCTATAAACCTAACCCTAACCCTAACCAGTACCCTAACCCTAACACTGACCCTAACCTGTACTCTAAACCTAACCCTAACACTAGCTCTAACCCTATCCCGTATCCTAACCCTAACCCTAACCCTAAACCAAACCCTCAACTTTACCCTAACCCTAACCCTTACCCTAACCCTAACAGTACCCTAACCCTAACCCTAATTCTAATCCTTACCCTAACCCTCACCCTAACCCTGAAACGGACCCTATCACTAACCCTAACACCTAACACTAACCCTAACCCTAACCCGTAACCTAACCCTAACCCTAACCCTAACCCTAAACCGTACCCTAACCCTAACCCTAACCTACCCTAACCCATAACCCTAAACCTAACCAGTACCCAAACCTAACCCTAACCCTAACCCTAAACAGTACCCTCAACCTGACTCTAACCCGTACCGTATCCCATACCCTAAACCTAACCCTAACCGGTACCCTAACCCTAACCCTACCCTAAACATAACCCGTACCCTAACCCTCAACCTAACCTGTACCCTTACCCTATCACGTACCCTAACACATAACCTGTCCCTAACCCTAACCCGTACCATAAACCTAACCCTAACCCTAACCCTAAAACTAACCCGTACCATAATCCTAACCCTAACCCTGACCCTAACCAGTACCCTAAACCTAACCCTAACACAAACCTGTACCCTAACCCCGACCCTAACCCGTACCCTAACCCTAAACCTAACCCATACCCTCACCCTAACCCTAAGCCGTCGCCTAACCTTAACCTGTACCCTAACCCTAACCTTACAGTAACCCTGACACGTACCAAAACCCTAACCCTAACCAGTACCCTACCCCTAACCCTAACCCTCACACTAACACTAACCCTAAACCTTACTCAGTCGCTAACCCATACCCTTACCCTAACCCTAACCCTAAACAATAACCCGTACCCTAACCAGTCCCCTAACCCATACCCTGACCCGTACCATAACCGGTACCATAACCCTAAACCCAACCCTAAACTGTACCCTTATCCTAACCCTAACCCTATCCCTAACGTGTACCCTACTCCTAATGGCAACCTGTACCCTACCACTAACACTAACTCTAACCCTTACCCGTACCCTAAACCTATCACTAACCCTAACCCTAATCAGTACACTCATCCTAACCCTAAACGTAACCCTAAACCTAAACCAAACCTGTACCATAACCGAACCCTAACCCTAACCCGTACTCAAACCCAACCCTAACCCTAACCAGTACCCTAACCCTAAACAGACCGCTAATCCATACCCTAACCCTCACCCTTTCCCTAAACCGAACCCATACCCTAACCCTAAAGCTAACCATAACCTGTAAAAAAACACTAATCCGTAACTTAACCCTAACGCTAACCCTAACCCTAATCAGTACCCTAACCCGTACCCTAACCCCTACCCTAAACCTATCACTAACACGTACCATACCCTAAACCTAACCCTAACCCTAACTCTATGCTTATCCCGTACCCTGACCCTAACCTAACTCTAACCCAAACCATTACCCTAACCCTAACCCTAACCCGTACACTAACCCTAACACTAACCCTAACCCTAACCCTAACCCGTACCCTAACCCTAACCCCAACCCTCACCGTAACCTAATGCTAACCCTAACAAGTACCCTCACCCTTACCCTAAGCCGTATCCTAACCCTAACCCGTACCCTAACACTAACCCTTACACTAACCCTAACCCGTAACGTAACCCTAAACCTAACCAGTACCCTAAACCTAACCCTAACCCTAACCCTTACCCTAACCCTAAACCGTAACCTACCCCTACCCCTAACCCTAACCCTAACCCGTATCCTAACCCTAACACTTACCATAACCCATACCCTAACCCGTACCCGAACTCAACCCTTACCCTAATCCTAACCCTAACCCTAACCCGGACCCTAACCCTACCCTTACATTAAAGCTATCCCATAACCTAACCCTAACCCTAAACAGTACCCTAAACCTAACCCTAAACATAACGCGTACCCTAACCCTAAACCTAACCCAAACCCTAACCCGTAACATAACCCTAACCCTAACCGTAACCCGTACCCTAACCCTAACCCGTACCCTAACCCATACCCTAACCCGACCCTTACCCTAACCCTAACCCTAACCCATATCCTAACCCTAACCCTAACCCATACACTAAACCTAAACCTAACTCTAACCGTAACCCTAACCCTAACCCTAAACCTAACCCTATCCCTAACCCTACTCCGTACCCTAAACCTTACACTAACCCTAACACTAACCCTAACCATAACCCTAACCGTAACCCTAACACTAACACTATGCCTAACCCATACCTTAACCCAAACCCTAACCATAACCCTAACCCGTACCCTAAACTCTACCCTAACCCATACCCTAACCCGTATCCTAACCCTAACCCTAACCTTAACCCGTACCCTACCCTAACCCTATCATGTATCCTAATCCTAATCCGAACCCTAAACAGTACCCTAAACCTAAACCTAACCCGTACCGTAAACCGTAACCTAACCCTGACCCTAACCCTAACCAGTACCCTAACCCTAATCCTAACCCGTACACTTACCCTAACCCTAACCTTTACCCCTGCCCTATCCCTAACCGTAACCCGTACCCTAAGCCATACACTAACACTAACCGTAATCGGTACCCTAACCCGTACCCTAAACCTAAGCCTAACCCTAACCCTAAACCTAACCCGTACCATAAACCTAACCCTAAACCAAACCAGTACACTAACCCTAACACTACACTAAACCTATACTGTACCCTAAGCCTAACCCTAACCCTAACCCGTAACCTAATCCTAACCCTAACCCGTATCCTAACCCTAACCCTAAACGTAACCGTAAACCTAACCCTAACCTTAACCCGTACCCTAAACCTAACCCGTACCCTAACCCTAACCCTAACCCTTACCAGTACCCTAACCCTAACCCGTACCATAACCCTACCCCTAACCCTAACCCTAAACCGTATCCTAACCCTAACCCTAACCCTAACCAGTACCCTAACCCTAACCCTAACCCTATTCATAACCCGTACTCTAAACCTAACCCTAACCCTAACCGGTACCCTAACCCGTACAATAACCCGTACCCTAAACCTAACCCTAACCCGTAACCTAACCCTAACCCTAACCCTAAACGTACACTAAACCTAACCCTAACACTAAGCTTCACCCGTACCCTAACCCTAACCCAAACCCTAACCAGTACCCTAGCCCTACCCAACCCGTACCCTAACCCTAACCTTAACACTAAACCTAACCCGTACCCTCACCCTAACCCCAAGCCGTACCCTAACCCTAACCCGTACCCTAACCCTAACCCTTACACTAACCCCAACCCGTACCCTAACCCTAACCCTAACAGTTCCCTAACCCTAACCCCACCCCGTCCCTAATGCTAACCCTAACCCTAAACCTAACCCATAACATAACCCTAAGCCTAACCCTAACCCATACCCTAACCCTTACTCTAACACTAACACTAACCCTAACCCTAACCCCTACGCTAACACGTACCCTAACCCTAAACCTAAACCTAACCAGTACCCTAACCCTAATCCGTACCCTAACCCTAACACTAACCCTTTCCCTAACCCTAACCCTAAACCCTAACCCGTACCCTAAACAGGACCCTACCCGTACCCTAACCCGTAAACTAACCCGTACCATAAACCTAACCCCAACCCTAAACTGTACCCTTATCCGAACCCTAACCCCAACCCTAACCCTAACGTGTACCCTAACCCTAACACCAACCCGTACCCTAACCTTAACCCTAACTCTAACCCTAACCCGTAACCTAACCCTAAACCTACCCCTATCCCTTACCTTTAACCTAAACCTAAACCATACCCTAACCTTAACCCTAACCATAACCCTAACCAGTACCCTAAACCTAACCCTAAACCTGACCCTAACCCTAAAGCTAACCCGTA
Organism: Vulpes lagopus; assembly: GCF_018345385.1. Classification (NCBI taxonomy): domain Eukaryota; kingdom Metazoa; phylum Chordata; class Mammalia; order Carnivora; family Canidae; genus Vulpes; species Vulpes lagopus. The sequence continues at coordinate 77,170 of NW_024570639.1, read as the reverse complement.
CCATAACGCTAAACCTAACCCTAACCCTTACCCCAACCCTAACCCTAACCCTAACCAGTACACTAATCCTATCCCTAACTCTAACCCATACCCTCGCCCTAACCCTATCCCTAACCCCAACCCATACACTAACCCTAAACCTAACCCGTACCCTAACCCGTAACTTAACCCTAATCCATAACTAAACCCTAACGCTAACCCTAAAACTAATCCGTACCCTAAACCTAAACCTAAACCAAACCAGTACCCTAACCCTAACCCTTAACCGCACCATAACCCTATCCTTAACCCTATCCCTAAACCATAACCTAAACCTAACCCTAACCCGGACCCTAAACAGGACCCTAACCCGTACCCTAACCCGTAAACTAACCCGTACCATAACCCTAACCCCAACCCTAAACTGTACCCTTATCTGAACCCTAACCCTAACCCTAACCCTAACGTGTACCCTAATCCTAACACCAACCCGTACCCTAATCCGAACCCTATACCTAACCCTAACGTGTACCCTAACCCTAACACCAACCAGTACCCTAACCCTAACCCTACCCTTATCTGTACCCTAACCCTAACCCTAACCCTGTACCCTAACCCTAACACTAACCAGTAACCTAACCCTAACCCTAACCCTAATCCTAACCCGTACCCAAACCCTAACCCTAACCCTAATCCGTATCCTAACCCTAAACCTATACCTATCCAGTACCCTAAAACTAACCCTTCCCGTACCGTAACCCATACCCTAACCCTTACCCTAAACCGTAACCTAATCCTAACCCTATCCTGTACCTGTACCTTAACCCTAACCCTAACCCTAACCCTCACCTTTACCCTAAACCTAACCCGAAACCGTACCCTAACCCGTACCCTAACCCTACCCATAACCATTACCCTCACACTATCCCTAACGCTAAACCTGACTCATAACCTCACCCTTACCCTAAACCATACCCTAACCCTAACTCTAAACCTAACCTGTTCCCTAAGCCTAACTCTAACCTGTACCCTAACCTTAACCCTAACCTTAAGCCGTACCCTAACCCTAACCCTAACACATAACCTAACCCTTACCGTAACGCTAACCCTAACCCTTACCCATAGCCTAAACCTAACTTTAACCCTACCCATACCCGTACCCTAATCCTATCTCTAACCCTAACCCTAACCCGTACCCTATCCCTAAACCGTACCCTCACCCTAACCCTAACCCTAAGCCGTACCCTAACCCTAACCCTAACCCTAAGCCGTACCCTAACCCTAACCCTAGCCCTAACCCTAACCCTAACCCTAACCCTAACACTACCGCTACCCTAACCAGTACCTTAACCCGTACCCTTACCAGTACCATAACCCTAAAACTAATCGTAACCCGTACCGTAATCCTAACCCTAACCCTCACCCTAATCCTAACCAGTACCCTCCCCCAAAGCCGACCTGTATCCTAACCCTAACACTAATCCTAACCATTACCCTAACACTACCCCCAACTCTAAACCTAACCCGTACCCTAACCCTAACCCTAACCGGTACCCTAAACCTAAACCTAATCGTATCCCGTACCCTAACCCTTACCCTAACCCGTACCCCAACCCTAAACCTATCCCTAAACCTGACCCATACACTAACAATAACCCTGACCCTAACCAGTACCCTAAACCTATCCCTAACCCTATCCCTATCCAATACACTATCCCTATCCCTAACCCTAATCAGTACCCTAAACCTAACCCGTACCCTAACCCTAAACCTAACCCTAAAACTAACCCTAACATGTACCCTAATCCTAACCCTAACCCTTACCAGTACCCTAACCCTCAACTAACCCTAACACTAACCGTACCCAAATCCTAAACCTAACCCTAACCCTAACCCGTACCAGTACCCTAACCCTAACACTAAACCTTACCCTATACCTAACCCTAACCCGTACCCTAACCCTAACCCGAATCCTAAGACTACGCCTAACCCATACCCTAAACCATACCCTAACCCGTACCCTAACCCGAATCCTAACCCTAAACCTAACCCTAACCCTAACCCTAAACCTAACCCAAACCCGTATCCTAAGCCGTACACTAATCCTAAACCTAACCCGTAACCTAACTCGTACCCTAACCCTAACACTAAACCAAACCAGTACCTTAAACCGACCCCTAAACCATACCCTAATCCTAACAGTAACCCTTAACCTATCCCTAACCCATACTCTAACCCTAAACCGTACCAAACCTAACATGAACCCTCACCCTAACCCTAACCCTAAACCATACCTTAACCCTAACCCTAACCCTAACCCGTAACCTAACCCTAACCCTAACCCGTACCCTAAGCCTAAACCTAACCCTAACCCTAACCCGTACCCTAACCCTAACCATAACCCTAACCAGTACCTTAACCCTAACCCTAACCCGTACACTAACCCTACCGCTAACCCTAACCCTTACCCGTATACAAACCCTTAACCTAACCCTAAACATAACCCTTATCTGTACCCTATCCCTAACCCTAACCCTTACCCTAACCAGTACCCTAACCCTAACCCTAACCCTATTCATAACCTGTACCCTAACCCTAACCCATAACCTAACCTGTACACTAACCCTAACCCTAACCCTAACTAGTACCCTAACCCTAACCCTACCCGTACCATATCCCGTACCCTAACCCTAACCTAACCTGTAACCTAATCCTAACCCTAACCCTAACCTGTACTGTAACCCATACCCTAACCCTAACCATAAATCATAAGCTAACGCTAGCCCAAACCCTAACCCGTACCCTATACCTAACCCTAACACTAACCCTAACCCGTACCCTAACCCTAACCCTATCCAGGAACCTAAACCTAACCCTAAACCTAACCCGTACCCTCACACTAACCCTAAGCCGTCCCCTAACCCTTACCCATACGCAAATGCTCAGCCTTACACTAACCCTAAACCGTACCCTAACCCTAACTGAAACCAGTACCCTACCCCTAAACTTAACCCTCACACTAACACTAGCCCTAACCCTAACCCGGTCGCTAACCCGTACCCTAACCCTAACCCTAACCCTAAATCATAACCTGTACCCTAACCAGTACCCTATCCCGTACCCTAACACGTACCATAACCCGTACCATAACCCTAACCCAAACCCTAAACTGTACCCTTATCGTAACCCTAAACCTAACCCTAACGTGTACCCCCACTCCTAACGCCAACTGGAACCCTACCCCTAACCCTCACTCTAACCCTAACCCATACCCTAACCCTAAACCTACCCCTAACCCGTACCCTAAACCTAACCCTCACCCGTAATCTAACCCAAACCCTAACCCTAAACCGTACCCTACCCTATCCCTAATCCTAACCTAACCCTAACCCTAACCCTAACCCTAACCCTAACCGTAACCCTAACCAGTACACTAATCCTAACCCTAAACGTAACCCTAACCCTAACCCTCACCCGTACCCTAACCCTAACCCTAACCCTAACCAGTACCCTAAACCTAAACCTAACCCATACCCTACTCCTTACCCTAACCCTAATCTGTACCCTAACACTAAACCTAACCCTATACCGAACCCGTAACCTCACCCTTCCCCTTAGCCGTACCAAAATCCTAACCCGTACCCTAACCGTAACCCTTACACTAACCTTAACCCTAACGATTACCCTACCATAATCCTCACCCTAACCCGTACCCTAACCCTAAATCTAACCCGTTCCCTACCCTTAACTCTAAACCTAACCCGTACCCTAACCCTAATCCGTACCCTAAACTGTACCCTAACGCATACCCTGTCCTACAACTTACCCGTAACATAAACCTAACCCTAACCCTACCGCTAACCCGTACACTCACCCTAACCCTAACCTGTACCCTAAACCTAACTCGTACTCTAACCCTAACCCTTACTCTAACCGTAACCGTACCCTAAACTTAACCTGCACCAGTACCCTCAACCTAACCTTAAACTTACCCTGTATCCTAACAAAAACCCTAACCCTAACCCTAACCCTAACCCATTCCCTTACCTAAACATAAACCTATCCTATACCCGAACCCTAACCCGTACCCATACCCAAACCCTAACCCGTACTCTAAACCGAACCCTAACCCGTACCCAGCCCTAACCCTATCCCATAACCTATCCCTAACCCTAACACTACTGCTAACCCGTATACTCACCCTAACCCTAACCCGTACCCTAACCCTAACCCGAACCCTAACCCTAACCCTTACTCTAACACTAACCCGTACCCTAACCATAACCCTAACCAGTACCCTTACCCTAACTGAAACCTTAACCCTATCCCGTACCCTAACCCTAACCCTAACCCATATCCTTACCCTAACCCAAACCCAAACCCGTACCCTAACCCTAACCCTAAACCTAACCCGTACAATAAACCTAACCTAGCCCTAACCCTATTGCTAATCCGTACCGTGACCCTAACCCTGACACTAACCCTAACCCGTCCCTAACCCGTACCCTAACTGTAACCCTAACCCCTACCCTAAGGCTAACCCTAACCCTAACACTAACACTAACTTTAACCCTAACCCGTACCCGAAACCTAAACCTAACCCTAACCCTAACCCCTACCCTAACCCTAAACCTAACCCTAACCCTAACTCTAACCGTAAACCGTACCCTAACCCTAACCCTAAACCTGACTGGTAACCTAACCCTAACCTTAACCCGTACCTAACCCTAAACCTAACCCTAACCGTAACCCTAACCCTAACCCTATCCCTAACCAATACCCGAACGCTATCCCTAACCCTAACCCGTACCCTAACCCTAACCCTAAACCTTATCCATATCCTTACCCTAACCCTAACCCTAACCCTAAACCTAACCCTAACCTTTCCCCTAATGTTAAACCTAACCCTAACCCTTTATAGTACCCTAACACTAACCCTAACCCAAATCCTAACCCGTAACCTAAAACTAACCCTAACCCTAATCTGTACCGTAACCCTAACACTAACCCTAACCGTAACCCTAACCCTAACCCTAATCTGTACCGTAACCCTAACCCTAACCCTAACCCTAACCCTAACCCTAACCAGTACCCTAAACCTAACCCTAACTCGTAACGTAAACTGTACCCGAACCCTAATCCCTAACCCGTAGCCTAACCCTAACCCTAACCCTAACCCGTACTGTAACCCGAACCCTAAACCTAACCCTAACCCTCACCCTCACCCGTAACCTAAACCCTAATCCTAACCATAACCATAAACCGTACCGTCACCTTAACCCTAAAACTAACCCGTACCCTCACCCTAAACCGTACCCCCACCCGTACCCTAACACTAACCCTAACCATCACCCTCACCCGTACCCTCACCCTAACCCGTACCCTAACACTAACCCGAACCCTAACCCTAATCCTTTCTCTAACCCTAACCCGTACCCTAACCCTAACCCTAAACAATACCCTAACCCTAACCACTACCATAACCCGTACACTAACCCTAACCCTAAACCTAACCCTATTGCTGACTCGTACCCTAACCGAACCCTAACACTACCCTAACCCTTACCCTAACCCGTAACCTAACCATAACCCTAACCCGTACCCTAACGCTAACGCTCAACCTAACCCTACCCTAATGTTAACCCTAACCCGTACCATAAACCTTACCCTAAACCTAACCCTAAACCCTACCCTAACCCTAACCCTAACCCTAACCCTAAACCAATCCAGTACCCTAACCCTAACCCTAAGCCTAACCCTAACTCTAACCCTAAACAGTACCCTAACCCTAACCCTAACCCTAACTCGTAACCTAACCCTAACCCTCACCCGTCCCTAACTCTAACCCTAACCCTAAACCTAACCCTAACCCTAACCTGCACCCTAACACTAACCCTAACCCTAACCAGGACCCTAACGCTAACTCTAACCCTAATAAGTACCCTAACCCTAACCATAATCAACACCCTAACCCTAACACTAACACGTACCCTAACCCTAACCTTAACAGTCACCAGTATCCTAACCATAACTCTAACCCTAAACCTAAACCTAAACTCTACCCTAACCCTAACCCTAACACTAACCAGTACCCCATCCCTAACCCTGACCCTAACCCTAACCCTAACCCTAACCCGAACCGTACACGTACCCTAACCCTAACCCTATCCCATACCCTAACCGTCCCCTTACACTAACCCAAACCCTAACCTGCACCCTAACCCTAACCCTAAGCAGTACCGTAATCCTAACCCTAACCCTAAACCTAAACCATACCCTAACCCTAACCCTAACCCGGACACTTATCCTTACCCTAAACCTAACCCTAACACGTACCCTAAACCTAACCCTTACCCATACCCTAAGCCATACACTTACCCTAAACCTAACCCGTTCCCTAACCCATACCCTAAACCGAACCTATCCCTATCCCAAAACCTATCCCATACCCTAACCCTAACCGTAAACCAAACCTGGACCCTAACCCTAACCCTAACCCTAACCCTAAACCTAGACCTAAACCGTACCCTAACCCTAACCCTATCCCGAACCCTAAACATTACCCTAACCATAACCCTAACCCTAACCCGTATCCTAACCCTAACCCTAACCCTAAACTTAACCTTAAACTATACCCTAACCCTAACCCTAACCCTAACCCGTACCCTAAACCTAACCCTCACCTTAACCAGTACCATAAACCTAACCCATTCCCTAACACGTAACCTCACCCTAACCCTAAACCATAACCTAACCCTAAACCTAACCCGTAACCTAACCCTAACCCTGACGCTAACCCGCACCCTAACCCTAACCCTAACCCTAAGCAGTACCCTAACCCTAACATTAACCCTAACCCTAACTTGTACATTAACCCTAAACCTATCCCTAACCCTAAACCTAAACCCAACCATAACCCAAACACTAACCCGTACCCTAACCCTAACGCTAAACCTATCCATATCCCGTACCCAAACCCTAACCCGTACCCAGCCCTAACCCTAACCCTAACCCTTACCCTAACCCGTATCCTAACCCTAAGCCTAACCCGTACCCTAAACCTACCCCTAACCCTAATCCTATGGCTAAGCCGTACCTTAATCATAACTCTAACACTAATCCTAATCCGTACCCTATCCCGTATCCTAACCGTAAACCTTACCCGTACCCTAACCCTAAAATTAAACCAAACCCTAACCCTAACCTTAGCCCTAACCCATACCCTAAACATAACCCTAACCCTCTCCCGTACCCTAACCCGTACCCTAAACCTAACCCTAACCCTATGCCTAAACGTAACCCGTACCCTAAACTTAACCCTAAACCAAACCAGTACCCTAACCATAACCCTAAACCCGAACCGTACCTTAACCCTAAACCTAACCCTAACCCTAAACCGTTCCCTAACCCTAACCCTCACACGTACCCTTTCCGTACCAGAAACCTAACCCTAATCCAAAACTGTACCCTAATCCTAACCCTAACCATCACCGTAACCCTAACCCATACCCTCACCCTAAACCTAACCCTAACCATAACCTTAACCCTATCCTGTAATCTAACCCTAACACTAACCGAAACCAGTACCCTAAACGTAACCCTAACTCTAAACGTAACCCGTACCCTAACCCGTACCCTAACCCGTACCCTAACCCAAACCCTAAACCTAAGCAGTACCCTAACCCTAAACCTAACCTATAACCTAACCCTACCATAACGCTAACCCTAACCCTTACCCAAACCTTTACCCTAACTCTAACCCTAACGCATACCCGTACACTAATCCTAACCCTAAACCTAACCCTAACGTTAACCCTAATCCTAACCCTCATCCTAACCCGTACCCTATCCCTAAACTGCAGCCTAACCCTAACCCTAACCCTAACCCGTATCCGACCACATACCTTAACCCTAAACCTAACCCGTACCCTAAACCTAATCTAACCCTAACCCGTACACTAACCCTTACCCTAACCTAACCCTAAGCAATAGCCTAACACTAAACCTAACCTGTACCGTAAAACTTACCGTAACGCTAACCCTAACCCTTACCGTACCCTAACCTTAACCCTAACCCATACCGTATCCCTAAACCGTACCCGAACCCTAAACCTAAACCTAACCCTAAGCCATACCCTAACCCTTACCCTAAAATTAACCCTAACGCATACACTAACCCTAACCCTAACCCTAACACTTTCCCTAACCCTAACCCTAAACCCTAACCCATACCCTAACCAGTACCCTACCCGTACCCTAAACTGTACCATAACCCTAACCCTCATCCTAACCCCTACCCTAATCCTAACCCTAACCCTCACCCTAAACCTAACCCGTACACTAACCCTAACCCTAAACAGTACACTAACCCTAACCCTAACCCTAATCCTAACCCTATCCCTAAACCATAACGTAAACCTAACCCTAACCCGTACCCTAACCCTAACCCGTACCCTAACATGAAACCTAACCCTAAACCTAACCAGTACCCTAAACCTGACCCTAACCCTAAACCTATTGCTAACCCGTAGCCTAAACATAACCGTAACACTAACCCTAACACGTACCCTAAACCTAACCCTAACCCTAACCCTATTGCTAACTCGTACCCTAATCCTAACCATAACATTAACACTAATTCCTACACTAACCTGTACCTTAACCGTAACCCTTACCCGTACCCTAACCCTAAAACTAACCCTAACCCTAACCCTCACCCTAATCCGTACCCTAACCCTAACCCTAACCTGTACCCTAAGCCTACCATAACCCTAAACCTATTCCTAACCCGTACCCTAATCCTAACCTTAACCCTCACAATAACCATAACTCGTACCCTAACCCTAACCCTAACCCTAACCCTAACCCTAAACCTAAACCTAACCTGTATCCTAACACTAGCACTAACCCAAACCAGTACCCTAACCCGAAACCTAACTCTATACCTAACCTGTACCCTAACACTAACCCTAACTGGTACCCTAACCCTAACCCTAAAACTACACCGTACCTTAACCCTACCATGTACCCGTACCGATATCCTAACCCTAAACCTAACCCTTTCCCTAACCCTAACACTAACCCGTACACTATCCCTAAGCCATACCCTAACCCTATCACTAACCCTAACCCTCACCCTAACCCTAACCTGTACCCTACCACATATCTTAACCCTAAACCTCACCCGAACCCTAAAGCTAATCTAACCCTAACCCGTACACTAAACCTAACCCTTACCCTAACCCGAAACTTAACTGTACCCTAAAACATACCATAACTGTAACCCTAACCCTTACCCATCCCATAACGCTAACCGTAACTCTAACCTTAACACTAACCCGTACCGTATCCCTAAACCGTATCCTAACCCTAAACCTAACCCTAACCCTAACCCTCACACTTTCCCTAACCCTAACCCTCAACCCTACCCCGTACCATAAACAGTACCCTAACGCATACCCTAACCCGTACCATAACCCTAATCCTAATCATAACCCCGACCCTAATCCTAACCCTAACCCTAACCCTAACCCTAAAACTAACCAGTACCCTAACTCTAACCCTAACCCAATCGCTAAACTGTAACCTTACCCTAACCCTAAACCTAACCTGTACCCTAACCCTAACCATAACCCGAACCTTAACCCTAACCCTAACCCTAACCCTATCGCTTCCCGTACCCTAACCCTACACCTAACACTAACCCTAACCCGTACCCTAAACCAAACCCTAAGAGTAAACCTTATCCGTACCCTTACCCTAGCCCTAACCCTAACCCGAAACCAAACCTTAACCCTAACTCGAACCCTAAACTTAACCCTAACACTAACCCTAAACCCTACTCTATACCTAATCCTAACCCTAACCAGTACCCTAACCTTAACCCTAACCCTAAACCGTACCCTAACCCTAACCCTAACCCGTACCCTTACCATAACCCTAACCCTAACCCGTACCCTACCCTAACCGTACACTAAACCTAACCCTAACCCATACCCTAAGCCGTACCCTAAACCTAACCCTAATCCTAAAACTAAACCTAACCCGTACCCTAACCCTAACCCTAAACCAAATCAGTACCCTAAACCTAACCCTAAACCGTACCCAAACCCTAAGCCTAAACCTAACCAGTACCCTAACCGTAACCCTAAGCCTAATTCTAACCCCTTACCCTAACCCTAACCCTAACCCATACCCTAACCCTGACCCTAACCCTAACCAGTACCCTAACCATAAGCCTAACCCGTACAGTAACACGTACCCTAACCCTAACACTGACCCATTCCCTAACCCTAACCCTAACCCATAACCTAAACCTAACCCTAACCCTAACCTCTACCCTAACCCTAACGCTAACACGTAACCTAATCCTAAACCTAACCCTAAACTGTACCGTAACCCGTACCCTAACCCTAACTCTAACCCGTAACCTAACCCTCACACTAACCCTAACCCGTACACTAAACCTAACCCTAGCCCTAACCTGTACCCTAACCCGTACCCTAACCCTAAACAGTACCCTAACCCTAACCCGTACCCTACCCTAACCCTAACCCGTACCCTAAGCCGTACACTAAACCTAACCCTAACCCATACCCTAAGCCGTACCCTAAACCTAACCCTAATCCTAAAACTAAACCTAACCCGTACCCTAACCCTAACCCTAAACCAAATCAGTACCCTAAACCTAACCCTAAACCGTACCCAAACCCTAAGCCTAAACCTAACCAGTACCCTAACCGTAACCCTAAGCCTAATTCTAACCCCTTACCCTAACCCTAACCCTAACCCATACCCTAACCCTGACCCTAACCCTAACCAGTACCCTAACCATAAGCCTAACCCGTACAGTAACACGTACCCTAACCCTAACACTGACCCATTCCCTAACCCTAACCCTAACCCATAACCTAAACCTAACCCTAACCCTAACCTCTACCCTAACCCTAACGCTAACACGTAACCTAATCCTAAACCTAACCCTAAACTGTACTGTAACCCGTACCCTAACCCTAACTCTAACCCGTAACCTAACCCTCACACTAACCCTAACCCGTACACTAAACCTAACCCTAGCCCTAACCTGTACCCTAACCCGTACCCTAACCCTAAACAGTACCCTAACCCTAACCCTTATTCTAACCCTAACCCGTACCCTAAACCTAACCCTAACCAGGACCCTAACCCTAACCCTAACCTTAACACTAACCCGTACCCTAAACCTAACCCTTACCCTAAACCTAACCTGTAACCTTCCCCTGACCCTAACCCTCACCTGTACCCTAACCCAAACCCAAACCCGTACCCTAAACTTAACCCTAACCCTAACCCTATCGCTAACCCATACCCCAAACCTAACCCTCACACTAAACCTAACCCGTTCCATAACCCATACTCTATGAGCAACCCTTACCCGTACCCTAAGCTTAGCCCTAACCCTAACCCTAAACCTAACCCTAACCCTAACCCTAAACCCTACTCTAACCCTAACCCTAACCCTAACAAGTACTCTAACCCTAACCCTAACCCTAACCCGTACCCTAACCAGAAACTAACCCGTACCCTTACCCTAACCCTAACCCTAACCCGTACCCTAAGCCGTACACTAACCCTACACCTAACCTGTACCCTAACCCGTACCCTAAACCTAACCCTAATCCTAACCCTAAACCTAACCCGTATCGTAACCCTAACCCTAAACCAAACCAGTACCTCAACCCTAACCGTAACCCAAACCCTAACACGTAACGTAACCCTAACCCTAACCCGTGCCCTAATCCTAACCATAACCCTAACCCGTACCCTAAGCCGTGCCCTAACCCTAACCAGTACCCGAACCCTAAAATTAACCGTAACTCGTACCCTAAAACTAACCCTAATCCTAACCCGTATCCTAACCCTAACCCTAACCCTAAACGTAACCCTAAACTGTAACCGAACCCTAACCCTAACCCTAAACCTAACCAGTATCATAATCCTAAACCTAACCCATACCCTAACCTGAAACCTAATCCGTTCACTTACCCTAAACCTACCCTAACCCGTACACTAATCTAATCGTAACCCGTATCCTAAGCCGTACACTAACCCTAACCCTAACCCTAACCCATACCCTAACCCTAAACCTAACCCGTAACCTAACCCTTACCCTAACCCTAACCTGTACAGTAACCCATATGCTAACCCTCACTCTAACCCGTAAGCTAACCCTCACCCTTCTGCTTACCCGTATCATAAACCTAACCCAAACCCTATTCCTAACCCTAACCCGTACCCTAATCCGTACACTAACCAGTACCCTAACCTTAACCCTAACCCTAACCGGTACCCTAATCCGTACCCTAAACCTAACCTGTACCCTAATCCTAACCCTTATTCTAACCCTAACCCGTACCCTAACCCTAACCCTAACCCTAACCAGTACCCTAACCCTAACCTTAACCTTAAACCTAACCCTTACCCTAAACCTAACCCTAACCCTAAACCTAACCCATAACCTTCACCTAACCCTAACCGTAACCTGTAACCTAACCTAACCCTAACCCGTACCCTGAACGTAACCCTAATCCTAACCTTATCACTAACCCATACCCTAACCCTAACCCTAACACTAACCCTAACCCTAACCCGTACCATAACCCGTACCCTAAGAGGAACCCTTACCCGTACCCTAAGTCTAGCCCTAACCCTAACACTAAACCTAACCTAACCCTAATCTGTACCCTGAACGTAAACCTAATCCTAACCTTATCGCTAACCCATACCATAACCCTAACCCTAACACTAACCCTAACCCGTACCATAACCCGTACCCTGAGGAACCATTACCCGTACCCTAAGTCTAGCCCTAACCCTAACACTAAACCTAACCTTAACCCTAAACCGTATCCGAAACCTAACCCTAACCCTAACCCTAAACCCAACTCTAACCCTAACCCTAACACTAACCTGTACCCTAATCCTAACCCGTACCCTAACCGTACCCTAACCCTAACAGTACCCTAACCCTAAACCTAACCGTAACCCGTACCCTAACCATAACCTTAACCCTAACCCTAACCCGTATCCTAACCCTAACCCTAACCCTAAACCTAACCCTAAACTGTAACCGAACACTAACCCTAAACCTAAACCTAACCAGTAACCTAACCCGTACCGTAACCCATACCCTAACCCGGACCCTAACCCGTACATTTACCTTAACCCTAACCCGTATCCATACCCTAACCTAATCGTAACCCGTACCCTAAGCCATACCCTAACCCTAACCCAATCCTGTATGCTAACCCGTACCCAAAACCTAACCCTAACATTAAACCTAACCCTAACCCTAACCCTAAACCAAACCAGTGCCCTAACCCTAACCCTAAACTTAACCCTATACCGTACCCTAACCCTAACCCTAACCCTAACCCTAACCCATAACCTAACCCTAACCCTACCCTGTAACCTAACACTGACCCTAACCCTAACCCTAACCCTAACCCGGACCCTAACCCTAAACCTATCCATAACCAGTACCATAACCCTAAACCTAATCCTAACCCGTACCCTAACCCTAACCCTAAACCGTATCCTAAACCTAACCCTAACCTGTATCCTAACCCTTACCCTAACCCTAACCCGTACCCTAACCCTAACCATAACCATAACCGTAATCCATAACCTAACATTAACCCTTACCCGTACCCATACCCTAACCCTAACCTGTACCCTAACACAACCCTAACGCGTACCCAGCCCTAACCCTAACCCATAACCGAACCCTAACCATAACCCTAACCCTAACCCTTACTCTAAACCTAAAATGTACCCTAACGCTAACCCTAACCAGTACCCTAACACTAACCCTAACCTTCACCCTAACCCGTACCCTAACCCTAAACCTAACCCTAACCTGTACACTTACCCTAACCGTAACCCTAACCCGTACCCTAAACATAACCCCTTACTCTAAACCTAACCCTAACCGTAACCCTATCCCTAACCCGTACCCTAACACTAACTCTAACACTAACCCTAAACCAAACCAGTACGCTAACCCTAACCCTAACCCTAACCCGTAACCTAACCATAATCATTACCCTGAACCTAACACATGTCCTAACTCTAACCCTAAAGCATACCCTAACCAGTACCCTAACCCTAACCCTAACACTAACCCTAACCCATACCCTAACACTAACCTTAACCCTAAACCCAACCCGTACCCTAACTCTAACCATAAACCATACACTAACCCGTACCCTACCCTAAACCGTAACTTAACCCTAACCCTAATCCGTACCCTAATCCGTACCCTAACCCCTACCCTAAACCGTACCCTAACCCTAACCCGTAACCTAACCCGTACTCTAACCCTAACCCTTAATCTAACCCGAACTCTAAACTTAACCGTAACCCGTTCCCTAGCCCTAACCCTAATCTTTAAACTAACCCGTACCCTAAACTTAACCCTATACCGTACCCTAACCCTAACCCTAACCCTAACCCTAACCCATAACCTAACCCTAACCCTACCCTGTAACCTAACCCAAACCCTAACCCTTACCCGGATCCTAACCCTAAACCTAAACCTAACCCGTGCCCTAACCCTAACTCATACCCTAACCCTAAACCTAAACCTAACCCGTGCCCTAACCCTAACCCGTTCCCTAACCCATACCCTAATCTGTGCCCAGCCCTAACCCTAACCCGTAACCAAATGCTAACCCTAACACTACCCCTAGCCCGTCCACTCACCCTAACCCTAACCCGTACCCTAAACCTAAACCATACCCTAACCCTAACCCTAACCCTAACCCGTACCCTAACCCTAACCCTAACCCTAACCCTAAACCTAACCTGTATCCTAACCCTAACACTAACCCTGACCAGTACCCTAACCCTAAACCTAAACTTAACCCTAACCCGTACCCTAACCGTAACCCTAACCCAAACCCGTACCCTTACCCTAACCCTAACCCTAAACCATACACTAAACCTAACCCTAATCCTAACCCTATTGCTAACCCGTACCCTAACCCTAACCCTAACACTAATCCTAACCCGTACCCTAACCTGTACCCTAACCCTAAACCTAACACGTACCTAACCCTAACCGTAACCCTAAACCTAACCCGTACCCTAACACTAAACCTACCGTAACCTGTACCCTAAACCTAACACTAACGCTAACCAGTACCCTTACCCTAAACATTACCCTACCCGCACCCAAACCCTAATCTTAACCTCAACCCGTATCCTACCCCTAAACCTAACCCGTACCCTAACCCTAACCCGTACCCTATCCCTAACCGCAACCCTAAACCTAACCCTCTCCCTACCCTAAACCTAACCCTAAACTGTAACCTAACCCTAACCCTAACGCTAATCCATACCCTAAACCTCACCCTATACCGAACACTAACCCTAACCAGTACCCTGACCCTAACCCTAACCCTAAGCAGTACCCTAACCCTAACACTAACCCTAAACCTAACTCGTACTCTAACACTAAACCTAACCCTAACCCTAAACCAAAACCTAACCATAACCCGAACACGAACCCGTACACTAGCCCTAACCCTACACCTAACCCTATCCCGTACTCTATCGCTAACCCGTACCCAGCCCTAACCCTAACCCTAAACCTTACCCTAACCGAAACCTAACACTAACCCTAACCCTCACCCTAACCCTAACCCTCACCCTAACCCTAACCCTAACCCGTACCCTAAACCTTACCCGTACCCTAACCCTAACCCTAAACCTAACCCGTTCCCTAACCCTAACCCATTCCCTAAATCGTACCCTAACCCATACCCAGCCCTAACCCTAACCCGTAACCTAACCCTAACCCTACACCTAACCCATACACTCACCCTAACCCTAACCCGTAACCTAAACCTAACCCGTACCCTAACCCTAACCCTTACTCTAACCCTAAGCCATACCCTGAACCTAAACCTACCCAGTACCCTAACCCTAACACTAAACTTAACCCTAACCCATACACTAACCCTAACCCTAACCCTAACCCTATCCCCTACCCTACCCTAACCCTAACCCTAACCCGTACCCTCACCCTAAACCTAACCCGTACACTAAACCTCACCCTAACACTAACCCTATTGCTAACCGTACCCTAAACCTAACCCTAACACTAACCCTAACCAGTTCCCTAACGCTAACCTAACCCTCTAACCCTAACCCTCACCCGTACCCTAACCCTAACCCTCACCCGTACCCTATCCCTAATCCTTACTCGTACCCAAAACCTAACCCTAACCCTAACCTATTCCTAACGCGTACCATTACCCTAACCCTAACCCTAAACCGTACCCTATCCCTAACACTAACCTGTGCCCTAAGCCGAACACTAACACTATACCTAAACCAGACCGTAACCCGTACCCTAAACCTAACCCGTACCCTAACCCTAAACCTAACCCGTACCCTAACCCTAACCCTAAACGAAACCAGTACCCTAACCCTAACCCTAACCCTAAACAGTACCCTATCCCTAACCCTAACCCTAACCCTAACCCGTAACCTAACCCTACCCCTAACCATAACCTAACACTAACCCTACCCTAACACTGTACCTAAACCTACCCTAACCTTACCCTAACCGGTAACATAAACCTACCCCTAATGCTAACCTGTACACTAACCCTAACCCTAACCCGTAACCTAACCCTAACGCTACCCATACCCCAACCCTAACCCTAACCCTAACCCTGACCCAAACCATAACACTAACCCTGACCCTAACCAGTAACATAAACCTACCCCTAACCCTAACCCGTCCACTAACCCTAACCCTAACCCGTATCCTAACCCTAACGCTAAACCGTACCCCAACCCTAACCTAACCTAACCCTGAACCAAACGTAACACTAACCCTGACCCAAACCAGTAACATAACCTATCCTAACCCTAACCCTACACTAACCCATAACCTCTAACCCTAACCGAACCCTTCGCTAACCCTAACCCATCCTCTAACACTAACACTAACCCTGATCCAAACCGTAACACTAACCCTGACCCTAAACGTAACCATTACCTAACCTAACCCTAACCTACACTAACCTAACCCTAACCCTTAAACCCTACACTAACCCTAACCCAACCCTAACCTAACCAACCCTAACCTTAACCGTAACCTAACCTGAACCCTAACCTGACCAGTAACCTAACACTAACCACCCTAAACCTAAACCCTAACCCTAACCTTAACCCGTACCTAACACTAACCCTAACCCCTAACCCTAACCCGTACCTAACCTAACCCAACCCTAACCCGTACCTAACCCTAACCTAACCGTAACCTAACCCTAACCCTAACCCTAACCCTGACCCAACCGTAACACTAACCCTAACCCTTACACCTAACCCTAACCGTACCTAACCTAACCAATCATACCTAACCCGTACCCTAACCTACCCTAAACCTAACCCGATCCTAACCTAAACTTACCTCATACCCTAACCCTACCCTAACCCTAACAACCGTACCCTAACCCTAACCCTAACCGTCCTAACCAAAACCTACCCTAACCTTAAACCTAACCTAAAACTAACCCTAACCCTAACCTCACCTAACCCTAACCAGACCCTACCCTAACCTTACCTAACCCTAACCTAACAGGTTACCAACCTAACCCTATTCCTAACCCAATAACCTACTTAACCCTAACCCTAACCAGTACCGTAACCTCGTACAATACCCAATCAACCCTATACCCTAACCAAACCCCAAACCTAACCATAATCCTGACCTACCGTACCATACCCTAAACCTAACCCTAACCTGTAACCTCACCCTAACCCTAACCCGTACCCTAACCCTAACCCAACCCTAAACCTATCCCGTACCCTGAACCTAAACCTAAAACTAACACTAACCCTATCCCATAACCAAACCCCTTACCCTAACCGTACCCTAACCTAACACCTAATCAACCCTAACCTTAACCCTCCCTACTACCCTAACCCTAACCCTAACCCATACCCTAAGCCGTAAACTAACCCTAACCCGAAACCCTACCGTACCCTAACCTAACCTACCTAAACCTAACCCTAACTAACCTGTACCTAAACGAAACCAGTACCTACCTAACCCTAACACTAAACCTAAACCATCCCCTTACCCTAACCGTAACCCTAACCGTACACTAACCCTAACCCTACCCTAACATACACTAACCAACCCTAACCGTACCCTAAACCTGAACCTAACCCTAACCCTAAACTACCCTAACCTAAACCTAACTCCCTAACCGTACCTAACCTAACCCTAAACCTAACCCTAACCCTACCTCAGCCATACCCTAAACCACACTAACCCTAACCAGTACCCTAACCCTAACCCTAACCCTAAACTGAATCCTAACCCTAACCCTAACCCTAAACCTAACCCTAACCAGTAACCTAACCTTAACCCTAACCCTAACTCTAACCAGGACCCTAACCCTAAACCTAATCCTAACCCGTACCCTAACTAAAACCCTATCCCTAACTCGTACCCTAACCCTAGCCCTAACCATAACCCAAACCAGTACCCTAACCCTATCCCTAACCAGTACCGTAACCCGTACCCTAACCCTAAACCTAACCTGTAACCTAACCCTAACCCTAAATCTAAACTGTACCGTAACCCGTACCCTAATCCTAACTCTCACCGGTATCCTAATTATATCACTAACCCTAACCCTAACCCTAAAACTATCCTGTACCCTAACCCTAACACTAACCCTAAGGTAGTATCCTAACCCTAACCCTAACTCTTACCCTAACCCGTAACCTAACCCTAACCCTACCCTAAACCCTACCCTAACCCATGCTCACCCTAACCTAACCATATCGTAAGCCTAACCCTAACCCGTACCCTAACCTTAAGCCTAAACCTAAACCGTACCCTAACCCTAACAACACTAACCTGTATCCTAACCCTAACCCTAACCCTAAACCTAACCCTAAACTGTACCCTAATCCTCACCCTACCCTAACCCTAACCTGTACCCTAAACCTAACCCTCACCTTAACCAGTATCCTAACCCTAATCCGTACCCTAACGCATAACCTCACCCTAACTCTAAACCGTACCCTAACCCTAACCCGTAACCTAACCCTGACCCTGACGCTAACCCGTACCCTAACCCTAGCCCTAACCCTAAGCAGTACCCTAACCCTAACACTAACCCTAAACCTAACTCGTACTCTTCTAAACCTAAACCTAACCCTAACTCTAAACATAAACCTAACCATAACCCGAACACTAACCCGTACCCTAACCCTAACCCGAAACCTAACCATATCCGTACCCAAACCCTAACCCAGTACCCAGCCCTAACCCTAACCCTTTCCTTAACCTGTATCCTAACCCTAACCCTATCCCTAACCCGTACACTAACACTAACACTAACCCGTTCCCTAACCCTAACCCTAACATGCACCTAACCCTAACCCTAAACCTAACCCGTACCCTAACACTAACCGGTACCCTAACACTAACCGTACCCTAACCCTATCCCTAACCCTAACCAGTCCCTAACCCTAACTCTAACCCTAACCCATACCCTAACCCTAACCCTAACCCTAATGCATACCCTAACCCTAACCCTAACCCTAACCAGTACCTTAACCCTAACCCTAAACCTAACCCCAACCCGTACGCAACCCTAACCCTAACCTGTAACCTAACCCTAACCCTAACCCTAACCCTAAAACTAACCTGTACCCTAACCCGTACCCTAACCCGTACCCTTACCCTAACCCTAACTCTAACCCATACCCTAACCTAACCCTAACCCGTACCATTACCCTAACCCGAACCCTAATCATTACCCTTACCTTAACCCTAACCCATACCCTAATCCATCCCTAAAACCTAACAGTAATCCTAAACCTCAACCTTAAGCGTACGCTAAACCTAACCCTAAACCAAACCAGTACCCTAACCCTAACTCTAACACTAACCCTAAACTGTACCCTAACCCTAACCCTACCCCTAACCCGTACCCTAACCCTAACACTAACCCTAACCCGTACCCTAAACCTAAACCTAAGCCTAACCCTATGCCTAAACTGTACCCTAACCGTAAGTCTAACACTAACCCTAACCCTAACCCGTAACCTAAACGAACCTGTAACCCTAAACTAAAACCTAACCCGTACCGAACCCTAACCCTATACCAAACCAGTTCCCTAACCCTAACCCTAATCCTATCTATAAACCATCCCCTAACCCTAACCCTAAACCTAAACTTAACCCTAACCCATATCCTAACGCTAGCCCTAAACAAAACCAGGACCCTAACCCTAACCCTAACCCTAAAACGTACCCTAATCCCTACCCTAACCGTAAACCGAACCCGTTCCCTAACCCTAACCCTAACCCTAAACTTACCCTAACCCGTAACCTAACCCAACCCTCACCGTAACCTTAACCCCTACCCTAAACTTAACCCTAACCCTAAACCTTACCCTCACTCTAAACCTAACCCGTACCCTAATGCATAACCTAACCCTAAACCTAAACCCTACACTAACCCGTAACCTAACCCTAAACCTGACGCTAACCCGTACCCTAAACCTAAACCTAACCATAACCCGAACAGTAACCCGTACCCTAACCCTACCCCTAAACCTAACCTTATCCCATACCCTAACCCTAACCCGTACCCAGCCATAACCCTAACCTTAACTCGTACCGTAACCCGTACCCTAACACTAACCCTACCCCTAACCCGTACCCTACCCATAACCCTAAACCTAACCCTAAACCGTACCCTAACCCTAATCCTAACCCTAACTCGTACCCAAACACTAACCCTACCCTTATCTGTACCCTAACCCAAAGCCTCCCCCTAACCGTAACCCTAACCCTAATCTGTATCCTAACCCTAACGCTAACCCTAAACCTAATCCTAACCTGTACCCTAACCCTAACCTAAACCTAATTATAAGCAGTACCCTAACCTTAAACCTAATCCTTTCCCGTACCCTACCCTCACCCTAACCCTAAACCGAACCCTATCCCTAACCCTAACACTAACCCATACCATAACACTAACCCTAACCCTACGCAGTACCCTAACCCTAACCCGTACCGTAACCCGTACCGTAACCCTAACCCATCCCCTATCTGTATCCCTAACCCTAACCTATACCCTAAACCTAACCCGTACACCAAACCTAAACCTAACCCTAACACTAACCCTAACACCTACCCTAACCCTAACCAATACCCTAACCCTAACCTAACCCTAACTATAAGCAGTACCCTAACCTTAAACCTAATCCTATCCCGTACCCTACACTCACCCTAACCCTAAACCGTACCCTATCCCTAACCCTAACACTAACCCGTACCCTAACACTAACCCTAACCCTACCCAGTACCCTAACCCTAACCCTAACCTGTACCGTAACCGGTACCCTAACCCTAACCCATCCCCTATCCATATCCCTAACCCTAACCTATACCCTAAACCTAACCCGTACCCCAAACCTAAACATAACCCTAACCCTAACCCTAAAACCTACCCTAACCCTAACCCTAACCAATACCCTAACCCTAACCTAACCCTAACCCGTACCCTAAACCTAACCCTAACCCTAACCCGTACCATTACCCTAACCCTAACCCTAAACCGTAACCTTACCCTAACCCTAACCCGTACCCTAACCCAAAACCTAACCCTAACACTACGCCTAACCCATAACCTAAACCTAACCCTCACCCTAACCCTAACCTGCACCCTACCTTACCCTAATCCGTTACTAATCCTATCCTATCCCCTAATCCTAACCCCTACCGAACCCTAACCCTACCCTCTAATCTAAACCTAACGCCTAACCCTAACCCGTACCCTGAAACTAAACCTAACACTAAACCCTAACCCGCTACTCTAACCTAAAACCAGTACCCATCCCTACCCCTAACCCTAACCCTAACCCGTACACTAAAACTAACCCTAACCCTAGCCCTAAACCTAACCCATTCCCTAGCCCTAACGCTAAACCAAACCAGTACCCTAACCCCAACGCTAACGCTAACCCGTAACCTTACCCTAAACCTAACCCGTACCCCAACCCGTACGCTAACCATAACCTACCTAACCCTACCCTAACTACCACTAACCTACCTACAACCTAACCGAGCCTACCCCTTACCCTTAACCCGTACCCTAACCTAACCGTCCTACCCAAACCTACTCTAACCACCTACTTAACCTACCTAACACTACACTAACGTCACACCTACCTTACCACCTAACCTCCAACCTAACCCGACGTAACCCTAACCCTACTACCCTAACCTCTAACCCTAACGTACCTACCTAACCTAAACCCTAACCACGTAACCCTAAACCTAACACTAACCCTACCCTTACCCTACCTAACCTAACCTAACCTAACCCTAACCCTAACCTAACCCAGTACCTAACCCTAACCAAACCTAACCCTAACCCTACTGCTAACCCGTACACTCACCCTAACCCTAACACGTACCCTAAACCTAACCCGTACACTAAACCTAACCCATAATCGGAACGTAACCCGTACCCTAACTCTAACTATAACCAGTACCCTAACCCTAACACTAACCTTAACCCTAACATGTACACTAACCCTAACCCTATCCCCAAACCATACCCTTACCCTAACCCTAACCTTAACCCGTAAATTAACCCTATCACTAACCCGTACCCTACCCTAACCCTAACCGGTAACATAACCCTAACCCTAACCCAAAACGTAACCTAACCCAAACCCTAACCCTAACCCGACCCCTAACCCTAACCCGTACCCTAACCCTAACCCTAACACTAACACTAACCCCTACCATAAACTAACACTAACCCTAACCCGTACCCTAAACATAACCATAACCAGTACCCTAACCCTAACCCTAACCTTAACCCTAAACCGTACCCTAACCCTAAACCTAACTCCAACCCGTACCCTTACCTTAACCCTAACCTTAAATCATACACTAACCGTTGCCCTAACCTGTACTCCAAACCTAAACCTCAACCTAACCCTATTGCTAACCCGTACCCTAACCCTAACCTTAACCCTAATGTGTACCTTACCCTAACCCTAAACCAAACCAGTACCCTAACCCTAACCCTAACCCTTACCCTCACCGTAAACCTAACTCTTACACGTAACCTAACACTAAGCCTAACCCGTACCTTAAACCTAACCCTAACCTGTACCCTAACCCTAACCCTAACCAGTACCCTAACCATAACCCTAATCCTAACAAGTAACCTAACCCTAACCCTCACCCTAACCCATTTACTAACCCTAACCCTAACCCTAATCCTAACCATAAACTGTAACCTATCCCTGACCCTAAACCTAACCAGTACCCTAACTCTAATCTTAACCCTAACCCTAACCCTAACCCGTACCCTAACCGTAACCCTAACACGTAACCTAACCCTAACTCTAACCCGTACCCTAAACCGTACCCTAACACTAACACTAACCCTAACCCGTAGCCAAACCCAAACCCTAACCCTAACCCTAACAAGTTCCCTAACCTGTACCCTAACCCTAAACAGTACCCTAACCCTAATCCTAACCCTAACCCGTACCTTAACCCTAACCCGTACCTTAGCCCTAACCCATACCCTAACCCGTACCCTAAACGTAACCCTAACACGTAACCTATCCCTAACCCTAACATGTACCCTAAACCGTACCCTAAAACTAACACTAACCCTAACCCTTACCCAAACCCAAACCCTAACCCTAACCCTAACACATTCCCTAAACCATACCCTAAGCCATACACTAACCCTAACCCTAACCCGTACCCTCAAAATAACTCTAACCCTAGCCCTTAACATAACACTTACCCTAGCCCTAACGCTAAACCAAACCAGTACCCTAACCCTAACGCTAACCCTAACCCTAAACCTAGCACGTAACCTTACCCTAACCCTAACCCGTAACCTTACCCTTAACCCAAACCCTAACCCGTACCATAACCCGTACCGTAACCCTAAACCTAACCAGTACCCTAACACAAACCCTAAGCCTAAACCTATTCCGGAGACTCACCCTTACCTTAAGCCGTACCCTAAACCTAACCTGTACCCAAACCCTAACCCTTACGCTAACTCTAACACGTACCCTAACTCTAACCCTAACCGGTACCCTAAACCTAACCCTAAATCTAACCCGTACTGTAATCCTAACGCTAACCCTAACCCTAAGCCGTAACCTAACCTAACACTAACCCTTACCCGTTCCCTAACCCTAACCCGAACCCTAACCCGTACCCAGCCCTAACCCTATCCCGTAACCTAACCCTAACCCTAACCCGAACCCTAACCCGTACCCAGCCCTAACCCTATCCCGTAACCTAACCCTAACCCTAACCCTACTGCTAACCCGTACACTCACCCTAACCCTCACCGGTACCCTATACCTAAACCGTACACTAATCCTAACCCTTACTCGGACCGTAACCCGTACCCTAACTCTAACCATAACCAGTACCCTAACCCTAACCCTAACCTTAACCCTAACCCATAACCTAATCCTAACCCTAACCCCAACCCGTACCCTTACCTTAACCCTAACCTTAACTAGTACACTAACCCTAACACTAACCCGTACACTAAACCTAACCCTAACCTAACCCTATTGCTAACCTGCACCCTAACCCTAACCCTAACCCTAACGCGTACCCTTACCCTAACCCTAAACCAAAACAGTACCCTAACCCTAACCCTAACCCTAACCAGAACGCTCACCCTAACCCTAACTCTAACCCATATCCTAACCCTAAGCCTAACCCGTACCTTAACCCTAACCCTAACCCGTACCCTAACCCTAACACAAACCCATACCCTAACCCTAAACCTAACCAGTACCCTAACCCTAACCCGTACCCTCATCCTACGCTAACTCTAACCTGTTTCCTAACCCTAACCCTAACCCTAATCCTAACCATAAACTGTAACATATCCCTAAACCTACCCTAACCAGTACCCTAACCCTAACCCTAACCCTAATCCGTACCCTAACCCTGACCCTAAACACTATCTTAAACCTAACCCTAACCCGTACCGAAACCCGTACCCTAACACTAACCCTAAACCATAAACTAACCCTAACCCTAACCCTAACCCGTATCCTAACCCTAACCCTAACCCTCAACTGAACCCTAACCCTAACCCTAACCAGTACCCTAACCCTAACCCTCACCCGTATCCTAACACTAAACATAATCCTAACCCTAACCCTAACCCTAACACGTACCCTAACCCTAACCCTAACCATAACTAGTACCCTACCCCTAACGTAACCCTAACCCTAACCCATACCCTAATCCTAACCCTAAACCTAACCCTCACCCCTTCCAGTACCCTAACCCTAACACTAAACCTTACCCTAAACCTAACACTAACCATAACCCTAACCATAACCCTAACCCTAACCCTAACACTACGCCTAAACCGTACCCTAACCCTAACACTAACCCTAAACCTAACCCATACCCTAAACCGTACCCTAACCCGGACCCTAACCCATATCCTAACCTTAACCCTAACCCTAACCCGTACCCTACCCTAACCCTATCCCGTATCCTAACCCTAACCCTAACCCTAAACAGTACCCTAAACCAACCCCTACCCTGTACTGTAAACCGTACTCTAACCCTAACCCTAACCCTAACCAGTACCCTAACCATAATCCTAACCCGTACACTTAACCTAACCCTAACCTTAACCCGTACCCATCCCTAACCATAACCCGTAGCGTAAGCTGTACTCCAACCCTAACCATAACCGGTACCCTAACCCGTACCCTAAACCTAACCATAACTCTAACCCTAAACCTAAACCGCACCATAAACCAAAACCTAAACCAAACCAGTACCCTAACCCTAACACTATCCTAACCCTATCCATACCCTAACCCTAACCCTAACCCGTAACCTAATCCTACCCCTAACCCGTACCCTAACCCTAACCGTAACCGTAACCATAAACCGAACCCTAACCCTAACCCGTACCCTCACCCTAAAACTACCCGTACCGTAACCCGTACCCTAATCCTAACCCTAACCCGTAACCTAACCCTAACCCTAGCCCTAACCCTAACACGTACCCTAAACCTAACCCTAACAGTAACATTAACCCGTACCCTAACCCTAACCCTAACCCTAACCAGTTCCCTAACCCTTACCCTCACCCAAACCTTAACCCGTACCTTAATCCTAACCATAACCCGTACCCTAACCCTAACCCTAACACTCACCCTAACCCTACCCTCAACTAACCTTAACCCTAACCAGTACCCAAACCCTAACCCTAACCCGTACCCTAACCCTAAACTTAACCCGTACCCTTACCCTAACCCTAAACCTAACCCGTACCCTAACCTAACCCTAACCCGTACACTAAGCCGTACACTAACCCTATCCCTAACCTGTACCCTAACCCTTTCCCTAACCCTCAACCTCACCATACAGTAACCCTAACCCTAACCGTAACAAGTACCCTAACCCTAACCCTAACCCGTACGCTGACCCGAACCCTAAACCTAACCCTAACCAGAACTCTAACGCTTTCCCTAACCCTAAACCTAAACCGTACCCTCTCCCTTACCCAAAGCCGTAACCTAACCCTATCCCGTACTCAAACCCTAACCCTTACACTAACTCTAACCCGTACCCTAACCCTAACGCTCATTAGTACCCTAACCCTAACCCTAACCTTAACCCATACTCTAACCCTAATGCTAACCCTAACCCTAAGCCGTAGGCTAACCCTAACCCTAATACTAACCCTAACCAGTACCCTAAACCTAACCAATACCCTAACCGTACCCTAACCCGTACCCAGCCCTAAACTTAACCCACAACCTAACCCTGACCCTAACCCTACTGCTAACCCGTATACTCACCCTAACCCTAACCCGTACCCTAACCCTAACCCGTACACTAACCCTAACACTTACTCTAACCCTAAACCGTAACTTAACTCTAACCCTAATCGTAACCCTAACCCGGACCCTAACGCTAACCCTAACCCTAACCCTATCCCGTACCCTAACCCAAACCCTAACCCTAACCCTAACCCGTACCCTAACCCGTACCCTAACCCTAACCCTAACACCTACCTAACCCTAACCCTAACCCTAACCCTCACCCTAACCCGTACCCTAACCCTAACCTTAAAACTAACCAGTACCCTAATCCTAACCCTAAACCTAACACTAACCCGTACCCTAACCCTAAACCTAACCCGTATCCTAACGCTAACCCTAACTCAAAACCTAACCCTAACTTGTACCCTAACCCTAAACCTAACACTAACACTAACCAGTACCCAAAACCTAACCCTAACCCTACTCCTAACCATACCCTAACCGTTACCCTAACCGTAATTCGTACTCTAACCCTAAACCTATTCCTAACCAGTTCCCTAAAACTAACCCTAACCCGATCCGTAACCCGTACCATAACACGACCCTAAACCTAACCCAAACCCTAACGTGTACCCTAATCCTAACCCGTACCCTAACCCGTACCCTAACCCTAACCCTAACCTTAACACATACCTAACCCTAACCCTAACCTTAACTCGTACCCTAACACTAACCCTACCCTAAGCTGTTCCCTAAATCTAACCCTAACCCTAACCAGTACCATAAACCTAACCCTAAACCTAACTCGTAGCTAACCCTAACCCTAACCCGTATCCTAACCCTAACCCGTACCCTAACACGAACCCGTACCCTAACCCTAACCCTAACCTTAACCAGTACCCTAACCCTAATCCGTACCCTACCCTAACCCTAACCTGTACCATAACCCGTACCCTAACCCTAACCCTACCCTAAACTGTACCATAATCCTTACCCAAACCCTAACCCTAACCCGTACCCTAACCCAACCCTAACACGTGCCTAAACCTAACCCTCACCCAAACCCATACCCTAACCCTAACTGTACCGTAACCTGTACCCTAACCCTAACCCTACACCCTAACCCTAACTCGTACCCTAACCCAACCCTAACACGTGCCTAACCCTAACCCTAACCCAAACCCATAACCTACCCCTAACCCTACCCTAACCTGTACCCTAACCCTCACCCGACACCCTACACCTACCCGTACCCTAACCTGAACCATAAACAAACCGGTACTCTAACCCTAAACCTAACACTCACACTTCACCCTATCCCTAACTCTAACCCTAACCAGTACCCTAAGCCAAACTCTAAACCTAACCCGAAACCTAGCCCGTACCCTAAACCTAACGATAACCTGTACTCCAACCCTAACCCTAACCCTAAACCTAACCCGTAACCTCACCCTTACCCGAAGCCGTACCCTAACCCTAAACCGTACCCTAACCCTAACCCATACACTAAACCTAACCCATACCCTAACCCTAACCCTAACCACGACACTTCCGTAACCCTAACCCTAACCAGTACCCTAACCCTAACCCGTCCCCTACCCATACCCTAACCCTAACACTAAACCTAAACCGTACCCTAATCCTAACCCGTACCCTAACACGTACCCTAACGCATACCCAGCCCTAACCCTAACCCGTAACCCTTACTCTAACCCTAACATGTACCCTAACCTGTACCCTAAGCCATACACTTAACTTAACCCTAACCCGTAGCCTAACCCTAAACCTAAACCTAACCCTAATCCTAACACGTACCCTAACCCTAACCCTAAACGAAACCAGTACCCTAACCCTAACCCTAGCCCTAACCATAAAACGGAACCTAACCCTAACCCTTACCCTATCCCTAAACCATACCATAAACCTAACCCTAACCCGTACCCTAACTCTAACGCTAACCCTAAGCCTTACCCATACACTAACCCTAACCCTAACCCTAAACCTAACTAGTACCCTAACCTGTTCCCTAACCCTAACCCTAACCCATTCCTAACCCTAACCCTAACCCTAACCCTAACCCGTAACCTCACCCTAACCCTAACCAGTACCCTAATTCTAACCCGTACCCTTACCCGTACCCTAACCCGTACCCAACCGTAACCCTAACCCGTAACCTACCCCTAATCTTAACCCTACTGCTAACCCGTACACTAACCCTAACCCTATCCTGTACCCTAACCCTAATCCGTACCCTAAACCTAACCCTTACTCTAACCCTAACCCGTACCCTAATCCTAACCAGTACCCGGACCCTACACCTAAACGTAACCCTAACACGTACCCTAAACCTAAACGTAACACTAACCCTAACCCTAACCCTAACCCGTACCCTTACACTGACCCTAACCCGTACACTAAACCTAACCCTAACCCTAAACCTATTGCTAACCCATATCCTAACCCTAAACCTTACACTAACCCTAACCCGTACCCTAACCAGTACCCTAAACGCAACCCGTACACGAACACTAACCCTAACTCTAACCTTAAACTTAACCCTAACACGTACCCTAACCTAAACGTAACCCTAACCAGTACCCTAACGCTAACCCTAACCCGTACACTAACACTCACCCTAACGAGTACCATAACGCGTAGCCTAAACCTAACCCTAAACCTAACCCGAACCCTAACCCTAACCCTAAACGGAACCAGTACCCTCACCCTAACCGTAACCCTAACCCGTACCCTTACCCTAACCCTAAACCTAACCCGTACCTTAACACTAACCCTAACCCATTCACGAAACCTAACCCTTACAAACTCTCTTGCTAACCCGTACTCTAACCCTAACCCTAACCCTCACCCGTTCCCTAACCCTAACCCTAACCCGTACCCTAAACCTAACCCTAAACCTAACGCTATGCCTAACCCTTACCCTAACACTAACTCTAACACTAACCCTAACCCTATCCCGTACTCTAACACGTAACCTAACCCCTAACCCTAACCCTAACAATACCTTTAACCCTAACCTGTACCCTAACCCTAACCACAACCCTCTCCAGTAACCTCACCATAACCCTAAACTTTACCCCAATCCTAACCGGTACCCTAACCCTAACCTAATACCTAACCCTAACCTTACCATAACCAGTACCCTAAACCTAACCCTAACCCATAACCTAACCCTAAACCTAACCCTAACCCTAACCCTAACCCGTACCCTAAACCTATCCCTAACCCTAACACTAACCCAAAACCCTACCCTAAAACTAACCCTAACCCTAATCAGTACCCTATCCCTACCGCCAAAACAAACCAGTACCCTAACCCTAACCCGAAACCGTACCATAACCCTAACCTTACTCCTAACCCTAAGCCGTAACCTAACCATAACCCTCACCCGTAACCTAAACCTAATCCTAACCCTAACCCTAACACGTACCCTAACCCTAACCCTAACCCTAACAAGTACCCTAACCCAAAACCTACCCCTAACCCGTACCCTAACCCTAACCCTAAACCTAACCAGTACCCTAACCCTAACCATAACCCTATCTATAAACCTAAACCTAACCCTAACCCTAACCCGTAACCTAACCCTAACCCTAACCCATACCCTAACCCTAACCTGTTCCCTAACCCGTACCCTAACCGGTGCCGAGCCCGAACCCTAACCCGTAACCTAACCCTAACGCTAACCCAACCGCTAATCCGTACACTCACCCTAACCCTAACCCACTCCCTAACCCTAACTGGTCCACTAACCCAAACCCTTACACTAACGCTAACCCTATCCCTAACCCTATTGCTAACCCGTACCCTAACAATAACCCTAACACTAACCCTTCCCCGAACCATAACCCATAACCTAAACTTAACCCTAACCCGTACTCTAAACCTAACCCTAACCCTACCCCTAACCCTAACCCCTACCCTAACCCTAACCCTAATCCTAACCAGTACCCTAACCCTAACCCTATCCCGAACCCGTACCCTAACCCTAACCCTAATGTGTTGCATAAACCTAACGCTAAACCAAACCAGTACCCTAACCCTAACCCTAACCCTAACCCTTACCCTAACCAGTACCCTAACCCTAACCCTAATCCTAACACGTACCCTAACCCTAACCCTAATCCGTACCCTAAACCTAATGCTAACCCGTACCGTAACCCATACCCTAAACCTAACCCTATCCTTAACCCTAAATCGTACCCTAAACTTAACCCTAACCCTAACCCTAACCCGTAACCGAACCCTAACCCTAACCCATTCCCTAACCTGTACCTTAACCTAACCCTAACCCGTTCCCTAACCAGTACCTTAAACCTAACCCTTACCCGTAAGCTAACCCTAACCTTACCCTGTACCCTAAACAGTACCCTAAACCTAACCAGTACCCGTACCCTAACCCTAACCGATACCCGTACCCTAACCCATACCCTACCCTTACGACTAACACTGACCTAACCCGTACCCTAACCCTAACACTAACCCTAAACCGTACCCTACCCTAACCCTAACACTAACCCGTACTCTAACCCAAACCCTAACCGTAAACTTAACCCTTACCCTAACCCTAACCCTTACCCTAACCCTAACCCTAAGTGTAACCTGTACCCAAACCCTAACCCTACCTCTAACCCATACCCTAACCCTAACCCTATCCCTAACCCAAACCCATACCCTAACCCTAAACCAAACCCATACCCTAACCCGTAACTTAACCCGAATCCATAACTAAACACTAACGCTAACCCTAACCCTAATCAGTACACTAAACCGTGCCCTATCCCCTCCCCTAAACCTAACCCTACCCCGTACCATAACCCTAAACCCAACCCTAACCCGTACCCTAACCTTAACACTTACCCTAACCCTAACCCTCACCCTAACCCTAACACTTACCCGTACCGTAAACCTCACACTCACCCTAACCAGTACCCTAACCCTAACACTAACACTAACACGTACCTTAACGCTAACCCTAACTCTAATCCTAACCAGTAACCACCCCTAACAGTAATCCGTACCCTAACCCTAACCCTAACCTGTACCCAAACCCTAACCCTAACCCTAAACTTAACCAGTAACCTAACCCTAAGCCTAACACTAACCCTAACTCGTACCCTACCCCTAAACCTAACGCAAACGCTAATCCTAAACCTAACCATAAACCGAACATTAACCCATACCCTAACCCTAACCCTAACCCTAAACCTAACCCTAACCGGTACCCTAACCCTAACCCGTACCCAGCACTAACCCACACCTAACCCGTACCATAACCCGTACACTAACCCTAAACCTAACATGTTGCTTAACCCTAACCCTAACCTTAACCCTAACCCTATCCCTAAACCTATCCCTAAACCTAAACCGTACCCTAACCCTAACCCTAACCCGAAACCTAACCTTATCCTTACCCTTATCCTAACCCTAACCGTAAACCTAAACCTAACCCTAACTCTAACCCTATCAGTACCCTAAACCTAACCCTCACACGTTCCCTAACCCTAACCCTAACACTAACCTTAACCCTAACCCGTACCCGTACACTAACCATAAACCTAACCCTACGCCTAACCCTGAATCTAAACCGTCCCTAACCCTTACGCTAAACCGTACCCTAACCTTAACCCTAACCCTAAACTGTACCCTAAACCTAACCCTAACCAGAACCCTAACCCTAATCCTAACTCTAACACTAACACTAAACCGTACCCTACCATGTACCCTAACCATAACCCTAACCCGTACCCTAACCTTAACCCTACCCCTATCCTGTACCCTAATCCTAACCGTAACACTAAACCGTACCCTAACCCTAACCATAACCCTAACCCTAACCCTAATCTGTAACCTAACACTAACTCTAACCCGAACCCTAAATCTCACCAGTACCCTAACCCTAACCCGTACCCTAACCCTAACCCGTACCCTAACCCTACCCTAACCGTAATCAATACCCTAAACCTAATCTAACGCTAATCCAAAGCCTAACCCTAAACCAAACCATAACCAGTACCCTAACCCTAACCCTAAATCTAGCCCTAACCCATACCCTAACCCTAAACCTAACCCTAAACACAACCCGTACCCTAACCCTAACCCTAAACCATACAATAACCCGTACCCTACCCTAAACCGTAACTTAACTCTAACCCTAAACCTAACCCTAATCCGTACCCTAACCCCTACCCTAATCCGTACACTAACCCTAACCCAAACCCACTAACCCGTACCCTACCCAACCTGTAATTTAACCCTAACGCTAAACCTAACTGTAACCCGTATCCTAATCCTAACACTAATCTGTACACTAACCCACACCCTAACCCTGACCGTAACCCGTACCCTAACCCTAACCCGTACCCATACCCTAAACCTAAACCGTACCCTAACCAGTACCCTAACCCTAAACCTAACCATAAGCCGTACCCTAACCCTTACTCTAACCTGTACCCTATCACTTACCCTGACGCTACACCTAAACGTCTCGGTACACGTACCCTAACCTAACCTAACCCTAATCCACTAACCACTAACCCGTACCCTAACCACTAACACTAACCCAAACCCTAACCGTTTAAACCTCCCTTAAAGCGTACCCTAATAACCAAAACCTTAACCTAAACCCTAACCCTAACCATACCCTAAAACCCTACCCTAAAACACTAGCCCTAACCGTTACCCTAACACTAACCCCAACATAAAACTAAGCCATTCCCTAACACTATCTAACTAAAATCCCTATACCATACCCTCAATTACCCTAACCCGGGACCCTAACCGTCCATATGCTAACCAGTACCCTAAACCTAACCCTTAACCTAACCCGTACCCTAAACATATCCCTTAACCTAACCCGTATCCTAAACCTAGCCCTAACCCTAAACCTAAATCTAACCTGTACCCTAACCCTAAACCGAACCCTAAGCCTAACCAGTACCCTAACCCTGACCATAATCCTAACCCTAACCCTACCCTACCCTCACCCTAACCCGTACCCATACCCTAACCCTAACAATATTCCTAACCCGTACCCTATCCCTCACCCTAACCCTAACCCGTACCCTAACCCTAACACTAACCCTAACCCTAACCATAACCCTAACCCTAACCCTACCCGTAACCTAACGCTAAACCTAACCCTAACCCTAACCCTAACCTTAAACCTAACCCATACCCTAAACTTAACCCTAACCTTAACCCTAAATCCTACCCTAATCCTAACCCTAACCAGTACCATAACCCTAACTCTAACACGTACACTAACCCTAACCCTAACACGTACCCTTACCCTAACCCTAACCCTTATCCGTACGCTAACCCTAACCCTAACCCGTACCCAAAGCCGTACACTAACCGTAACCCTAACCGTACCCTAACCCTAACCTACCCTAACCTAACCGTACCTAACCTAAACCTAACCCTAACCAGTACCTAATCCTAACCTAACCTAACCTTACCTAACCTTACCCTATCCCTAACCTAACCGTACCTAACTAACCCTAACCCTAAACCTAACACTAACCGTAACTTCCCTAACCTAACCCTAACCTACCCGTACCCTAACCTAACCTAATCTACCTAACCCATTACCTAACACTAAATAACCCTAACCCTAACCCTAAACCTAACCCGTACCTAACCCTAACCATAACGTTACCCTACCCTAACCCTACCTAACCCAAACCCTAACCCTAACCTAAACCTAACAGGACCTAACCTAACCCGAACCTGAACCGTACCTAACCCATACCCTAACCCTAACCCTAACCGTAACCTAACCACTAACCCTAACCTAATCACACTACCTATCCCTAACCCGTACCCTAACCCTAACCTTACCTAACCCTAACCCTTCTAACCCTAACCCTTACCCTAACCCTAACCTAAACATTATCCTAAACCCTACCCTAACTTATAACACCTAACCTACCCTAACCCTAACCTACCCTACCCTTACCCTAACCTAACCCTAACCTAACCTTTACCCTACACTAACCCTAACCGTAACCCTAACCTAACCCTAAATAACCCTAACTCGTACCCTAACCCTAACCCTCACACGTTCCCTAACCCTAACCCTAAAACTAACCTTAACCCAAACCCGTACCCGTACCCTAACCCTAAGCCTAACCCTACGCCTAACCCTGAACCTAAACCGTCCCTAACCCTAACCCTAACCCGTACCCTAAACTTAACCCTAACCCTAAACTGTACCCTAAACCTAACCCTAACCCAACCAGTACCCTAACACTAACCCTAACCGTAACCTAACCCTAACCCTAACACTAACCTAACCCTAACCCGTATCCTAAACCTACCCTTAACCCTAACCCTAACCCTTACCCGTACCCTTATCCTAACCCTAACCCGTACACTAAACCTAACCCTAACCCTAACCCTATTGCTAACCCGTACCCTAACCCTAACCCTAACACTAGCCCTAACCCGTACCCTAAACCGTTCCCTAACCGTAATCCTAACTCATACCCTAACGCTAACCCTTACCCTAATCTTAACCCTAACCCTGTACCCTAAACCTACCCCTAACTGTAACCGTATCCCCTACCCTAACCATAAACCTAACCCTAACCAGTACCTTAACCCTAAAACTAACCCTAACCCTAACTCGTACCCTTACAGAAACCGTAACCCATATCCTAACCCTAAACCTAACCCTAAACCGTACCCTAACCCTAACCCTAACCCAACCCTAACCCTCAACTTAACCCTAAACCGTAACCTAACCCTAACCCTAACGCGTACACTTTCCCTAACCGTAAAACAAACCAGTACCCTAAACCTAACCCTAACCTTAAACCGTACACTAAACCTAACCGTAAACCTAACCCATATCCTAACCCTGAACCTACCCCTAACCAGTACCCTCACGCGAACCATAACCCTAACACGTACACTAAACCTAACCCTAACCCAAACCCGTGTCCTATCCCTAACCCTAACCCTAAACCTAACCCTAACCTGTACCCAAACGCTAACCCTAACCCTAAACCTAACCACAACCCTAACCCGTACCCTAACCCTAACCCTAACCTTAATCCTAACCAGTACCCTAAACCGAACACTAAACCTAAACCGTACCCTAACCCTTACCCGTACCCTAACCCGTACCCTAACTCGAACCAAGCCCTAACCCCAACCCGCAACCTAACCCTAACCCTAACCCAACCCCAAAACTGGACATTCACCCTAACCCTAACACGTACCCTAACCTTAACCCGTATCCTAAACCTAAACCTTACTCTAACCATAACCCTTACCCTAACCCTAACCCTAAACCTAAGCAGTACCCTAAACCTAACCCTATCCCGTACCGTAACCCGTACCCTAACCCTTAACCTAACCCGATACCTAAACCTAAACCTAACCCTAAACAATATCGTAACCCAAACCCTAACCCTAACCCAAAACCGTCACCTAACTCTAACCCTCACCTTTCCCGTACCCTAACCCTTAACCTAAACCTCACCCGTAACCTAACCCTAACGCTAAACCTATCCCTAACCCGTACACTAACCTTAACCCTAACACGTACCCTTACACTAACCCTAACTCTAATCCATACCATAATCCTAACCCTAACCTGTACCCTAAGCTGTACACTAACCCTAACCCTAACCCGTACCCTAACCATAATCATAAACCTAATCCTAACCCTAACCCTAACACCTACTCTCACCCTAACCATAAGCCTAACTCTAACCCTACCCTAACCTTAACCCGTAACCTAATCCTAAACCTAACACGTACCCTAACCCTAACCCTAACCCTAACCCTAACCCTAACCCGTATCCTACCCTAAACCTAACCCTAAACCTAAACCTAACATGACCCTAATGCTAACCCTAACCCTAACCCTAACCAGTACCCTAACCCTAACCCTAACCCTAATCCTAACCAGTACCCTAACCCTAACCCTAACCCTAACCCCAATCCTTAGCCGAACCCTATCCCTAACCCTAACCAGTACCCTAACCCTAACCCATAACCTAACCATAACCCTAACAATTTCCTTAACCCATACCCTAACCCTAACCCTAAAACGTCACATAACCCTAACCCTAAACCTAACCCGTACCCTAACCCTAACCCTAAGCCTAAACCTCACCCGTACCCTAACTCTAACCCTATCAGTAACCAGTATCCTAACCCTAACCCGTACGCTAACCCTAACCCTAACCCTAAATCTAACCTGAAACTGTACCCTAATCCTAACCCTAACCCGTACCCTAACCCTAACCCTCACCCTAACCAGTACCCTAACCCTAACCCTAAACCTAACCTGAAACTGTACCCTAATCCTAACCCTAACCCGTACCCTAACCCTAACCCATACCCCAACCCGTAACCTAACCCTAACACTAAATTGTACCCTAACCCTACCCCTAACCCGTACCCTTTTCCATACCCTAACCTAACCCGTACCCTAACCCTAACACTAACTCTAAACCATAACCCGTACCCTAACTACTACCCTAACCCGTACCCTAACCCGTATCATAACCCGTACAATAACCCTAACCCCAACCCTAAACTGTACCCTTACCCTAACCCTAACCCTAAACCTAACATATACCCTACTCCTAATGCCAACCCGTACCCTACCCCTAACCCTATCTCTAACCATATTCTGTACCCTATCCTTATCCCTATCCCTAATCTGTACCCTAAACATAAACCGTACCCTAACCATAAACCTAACCCTAACACGTACCCTAACCCTTACCCTAAACCTAACCCTAACCCTAACACTACGCCTAACCCTAAACATAACCTAACCCTAAACCTAAGACTAACCGTAACCTAACCCTAACACATACCTTAACCCTAACACTAAACCTTACCCGAACCCTAACACTAACCCGAACTCTTACCCTAACCCTAACCCTAACCCCAACGCGTAACCTAACCCTAAACCTAACCCTAACCAGTACCCTAACCCTAACCCTAAGCGGTACCCTATGCCGTACACTAACCCTAACCCTAAGCCGTACCCTAACCCGTACCATATTCTTAACACTAACCCTAACCCTAAACCTAATGCGTACCCTAACACTAACCCTAAACCAAAGCAGTACCCCAACCCTAACCCTAATCCTAACCCGTACCCTAACCTTCACCCTAAACCTAACCCTAACCCTAACCCTAACCTGTCCCACTTCCCTAACCCTAACACTAAACCTTACCCTAACCCCAACCCTTATCCGTACCCTAACCCTAACCCTAACCCTAACAATACGCCTAACACGTACCCAAACTGAAACCTAACCCTAACCCTAACCCATACCCTAACCCGTACCTTAACACGTTCCCTAACCCATTTCCGAACCGTCAACCTAACACTAACCCTAAACCTAACCCTAACACTACGACTAACACGTACCCTAACCTCTACCCTAACCCGTACCATAAACCTAACCCTAAACCTAACCCGTACCCTAAACCTAACCCTTACCCTAACCCTAACCCTAACCCTAAACCTATGCCTAACCCGTACCCTAACCTTAACCCTAACCCTAACCCTAACCCGTAACCTAACCGTAATCAGAACCCTAAACCTAACCCGTATCCTAACCAAAACACTAAACCTAAACCATTCCCTAACCCTATACCTAACCCTAACCCACACCCTAACCCTAACCCTAAAACTAAACCCAACCAGTACCCTAACCCTACCCTTAAACCATACGCTAACCCGTACCCTACCCTAAAGCATAACTTAACCCTAACCCTAAACCTAACCCTAATCCGTAACCTAACCCGTACCCTTACCCGAACCCTAACCCGTACCCTAACCCGTACCCTACCCTAACCCTGAACCTAACCCTAACTCTAAAACTAACCATAACCTGTCAGCTAATCCTAACCCTAATCCGTACACTAACCCATACCCTAACCCGTACTGTAACCCGTACACTAACCCCTACCCTAAACGGTACCCTAACCCGTACCATAACCCTAACCCTAACCATAAGCCGGACCCTAACCCTAACCCTAACACGTAACGTACCTCTACCCTAAAGCTACCCCTAACACCCGTTCCCTAACCCTAACCCTAACCGTAACACTAACCCTAACCCGTACCCTAACCCTAAACCTAACACTAACCCAAAACCTAACCCGTAACCCATCCCTACACTGTACCCTAACCCTAACCCTAACCCTAACCGTAAGTCGTACCCTAACCCTAACCCTAGCTCTAAAATGTACCCTAACCCTAACCCCAACCCTACCCTTTTCCTAACACTAACCCTAAAACCTAACCCGTACCGTAACCCTCACCCTAACACGTACCATAAACCTAACACTAACCCTAAACCTATCCCTAACCAGTACCCAACCCTAAACCTAACCCTATCCCGTACCCTAACCCTAAAACTAAACCTAACCATACAACTAACCCGTATCCTAACCCTAACACTTACCCTAACCAGTACCCTAACCCTAACCCTAACCCTAACCCTAAAGCGTACCCAAACCCTAAACTGAACCATAAATCTAAACCTAAACCATAACCTAACCCTAACCGTAACCCGTACCCTAAACCTAACTCTAACCCTAACCCTAACCCGTACCCTAACCCTATCCCTAACCCGGACCCTAACCCGTACCCTAACCCTAACATTAACCCGTATCCTAACCCTAACCCTAACACTATACAGTACCATAAACCTAACCCTAACCCTAACCCTAACCCTAATCCGTAAACTAAGAGTAACCCTAACCCGAAACCTAACCTTAACCCGTACCCTAACCCTAACCCGAACCTAACCCTAACCCGTACTCTAAACCTAACCCTAACACTAAGCCTAACCCTAACCCGTAACCTAACCGTAATCAGAAACCTAAACCTAACCCGTTCCCTAACCCTAACCCTAAACCAAATCCTAACCAGTACCCTAACCCTAAACCTAAAACTAACCCTGACCCATACCCTAACCCTAACCCTAACCCTAAACCAACCCCGTACCCTAACCCTAACCCTAAACCGTAAGCTAACCCGTACCCTACGCTAAACCTTAACTTAACCCTAACCCTAACCCTAACGCTAACCCTAATCCATACCCTAAACCCTACCCTAACCCGTACCCTAACCGTAACCCTAACCAGTACCCTAATCCTACCCTTAACCTAACTCTAACTCTAAAACGAACCGTAACCCGTACCATAACACTAACGCTAATCCGTACACTAACCCATACCCTATCCCGTACCGTAACCTGTACCGTAACCCTAACCCTAACCCATACACTACCCGCACCTAACCCATACCCTAACCCGTACCCTAACCCTAACCCTAATGCTCCCACTAACCCTTAACCATACCCTAACCCTAACACTAACACTAACACTAACCCTAACCCTAACACTAACCCAAACCCTAACCCGTAACCCATCCCTAAACCGTACCCTAACCCTAACCCTAACCCGTACCCTAACCCGTACCCTAAACCTAACCCTCACCCTAACCAGTACCATAACCCTAACCCTAACCCATACATTACCCACACCTAAACCATACCCTAACCCGTACCCTAACCCGTACCCTAACGCTTACCCTAACGCTCCCCCTTACCCTTAACCGTACCCTAACCCTAACCCTAACCCTAACCCTAACCCAAACCCTAACCTGTAACCCATCCCTAAACCGTACCCTAACACTAACCCTAACTCTAACCCTACGCCGTACCCTAACCCTACCCATACCCCAACCCGTACCCTAACACTAACCCAACCATAAACCTTTCCCTAACACAAACCCTAAACCCTAACCCGTACCCTAACCAGTATCCTAAACCGTACCCTATCCCGTACCATAAACCTAAACCTAAACCTAACCCGTACCCTAACCCTAACCCGTACAATCCCTAACCTTACTCTAACCCTAACCCGTACCCTAACCTTAACCATAACCAGTACCCTAACCCTAACTCTAACCTTAACCCTAACCCGTACCCTAACCCTTACCTAACCCTAACCCTAAGGTGACCCTTACGCTAACTCTAACCCTAACCGAACCCATACCCTAAACCTAAACCTAATCCTATTCCATACCCTAACCCTAAACCTAACCTTAACCCTATTCCGTACCCTAACCCTAAACATATTCCTAACCAGTACCCTAAATCTAACCCTAACCTGTACCGTAACCCGTAACCTAACCAGTACCCTAACCCTAACCTTCACCCTAACCCTCACCCTAATCCTAACCCGTACCCTAACCCGTACCCTAACCCTAACTCTAACACGTACCTAACCCTAAACCTAACCCTAACCCGTACCCTAACACTAACCCTACCCTAACCTGTACCCTAACCCTAACCCTAACCAGTACCATAAACCTAACACTAACCCTAACCCGTACCCTAACCCTAACCCTAACCCTTACCCTAACATTGACCCGTAACCTAAACCTAACCCTAACCTGTATCCTAACCCTAACCGTAACACTAAACCTAACCCTTACCCTAAACTGTACCCTAACCCTAACCCTAACCCGTACCCTAACCCGTACCCTAAACCTAACCCTCACCCTAACCAGTACCATAACCCTAACCCTAACCCTAAACCGTACCCTCACCCTAACCCTCACCGATACCCTATCCCGTAAACTAACCCTAACCCTAAACCGTACCCTAATCCTACCCCTAACCTGTAACCTAACCCTAAGCCTAACGCTAACACGTACCCTAACCCTAACCCTATCCCGATCCCTAATCCTATCCCTCACCCTAACTCTTAGCAGTACCCTAACCCTAACACTAACCCTAACTCGTACCCTTACCCTAACCCTAACCCTAACCCAAAACCTAACCCTAACCCTAAACCGTACGCTAATCCTAATCCTAAACCTAACCGGTAACCTAAACCTAACCCTACTGCTAACCCGTTCCGTACCCCTAAGCCTAACTCTACCCTAACCCGTACCCTAACCCTACACCTAACCCTAACCAGTACCCTAACCCTCACACTAACCCTAACCGTAAATCGTTCTCTAACACTAAACCTAACCCTAACCCTAAACCTAAACCTACCCATAACCCGATCACTAACCCGTACCCTAAACCTAACCCTAAACCTATCCCGAACCCTTACCCTAACCCTAACCCGTAGCCAGCCCTAACCCTAAACCTAACCTGTACCCTAACCCTAATCCTAACCCTAACAAGTACCCTAACCCTAACCTATACCGAAACCGTACCCTAACCCTAACCCTAACCAGTACCCTAAACCTAACCCTAACCCTAAACCTAATTCCTACCCTCACCCTTACCCTAAGCCGTACCCTACACCCTAACCCTAAGCCGTACCCTAACCCTAACCTAACCCTAACCCGTACCCTAACCTGTACCCAGCCCTAACCCTAACCCGTAACCTAACCTTAACCCTAACCCTAACCCTAACCCTAACCTACACACTCACCCTAACCCTAACCCGTACCGTAACCCGAAACTGTACCCTAACCCTAAACCTTTCTCTAACCCTAACCCATACCGCAACCCTAACCCTAACCCGTACCCTAATCTTAACCCTAACCCGTACCCTAACCCTAACCCTAACCTTAACCCTAAACCGTACCCTAAACATAACCCTAACCCTAACCCTAACCCCTACCCTAACCCTACCCCAAACCCTAACCAGTACCCTAACCCTAACCCTAAATCTAACCCGTACCCTAAACCTAACCCTAACACGTACCCTTACCCTAAACCTAACCCACACCCGTACCCTAACCCTAACCCTAACCCGTAACCCTAACCCGTACCCGTACCCGTACCCTAACCCTAACCCTAACCCGTACCCATACCCTAACCCTAACATTAACCCTAAACTGTACCCTAAACGTAACCCTAACCCTAACCCCTACCCTAACCCTACCGCTAACCCTAACCAGTACCCTAACCCTAACCCTAAACCTAACCTGTACCCTAAACCTAACCCTAACACGTACCCTTACCCTAAACCTAACCCACACCCGTACCCTAACCCTCACCCTAACCCCCGTACCCTCAGCCGTACCTAAACCTAACCCGTACCCTAACCCGTACCGCAACCTGTACCCTTAACCTAACACTAACTCTAAACCTAACCGTAACCCATACCCTAACCCTAACCATAATCCGTACACTAACCCATACCCTAACACGTACATAACCTGTACCCTAACCCTATCCCTAACCCATACACTAACACGTACCCTAAGTCGTACCCTAACCCGTACCCTAACCCTAACCCTAAACCTAAGGCGTACCCTAACCCTTACCCATACCCTAACCCTTACCCTAACGCTACCCCCCACCCTTACCCGTACCCTAACCCTAACCCTTACCCTAACCCTAACACAATCCCTAACCCGTACCCTATACCTATACCTAAAACTAACCCAAGCCCTAACCCGTAACCCATCCCGAAACCGTACCCTAACGCTAACCCTCACCCAAACCCTACGCCATATCCTAACACTAAACCTAACCGGTACCCTAAACCGTACCCTAACCCTAACCCCAACCCTAACCCTTTCCCTAACACAAACCCTAAACCCTTACCCGTACCCTAACCAGTACCCTAACCGCTACCCTAACCCGTACCATAAACCTAACCCTAAACCTAACCCTTACCCTAACCCTAACCCTAACCCGTACCCTAACCCTAAGCCTAACCCTAAACCTATGCCTAACCGTACCCTAACCTTAACCCTAACCCTAACCCATAACCTAACCGTAATCAGTACCCTAAACCTAACCCATATCCTAACCCTAAACCTAAACCTAAACCATACCCTAACCCTAACCATAAACCTAACCCTAACCCACACCCTAACCCTAACCCTAAACCTAAACCCAACCAGTACCCTAACCCTACCCCTAAACCATACGCTAACCCGTACCCTACCCTAAACCATAACTTAACCCTAACCCTAAACCTAACCCTAACCCTAACCCGTACCCTAACCCGTACCCTAACTCTAACCCTAACTCGTACCCTAACCCGTACCCTACCCTAACCCTGAACCTAACCCTAACTCTAAACCTAACCGTAACCCGTCAGCTAACCCTAATCCTAATCCGTACACTAACCCGTACCCTAACCCTAACCCTAACCCGTACACTAACCCGTACCCTAAACGGTACCCGAACCCATACCCTAACCCGTACCCTAAGCCTAACCCGTACCCAGCCCTAACCCTAACCCGTAACCTAACCCAACCCTAACCCTAACCTACACACTCACCCTAACCCTAACCCGTACCCTAACCCTAAACCTTTCTCTAACCCTAACCCATACCCTAAACGTAACCCTAACCCTAAACCTATGCCTAACCCGTACCCTAACCTTAACCCTAACCCTAACCCGTAACCTAACCGTAATCAGTACCCTAAACCTAACCCGTACCCTAACCTTAACCCTAACCCTAACCCTAACCCGTAACCTAACCGTAATCAGTACCCTAAACCTAATCCGTATCCTAACCCTAACCCTAAACCTAAACCATACCCTAACCCTAACCCTAAACCTAACCTTAACCCACACCCTAACCCTAACCCTAAACCTAAACCCAACCAGTACCCTAACCCTACCCCTAAACCGTACACTAACCCGCTGTCCATACTGATAGACAGCTGATCCATACTGTTATGGTCACACACAGTTTCATCTATTACCTGACAAATTAAAAAGGGAAAGGCTTTTGAAAAGGAACTGTGCTGATCAGATAGAAGTTGTTTTTAGAGCTAATGCTATTGCAAGCCTCTTTGCTTGGACTGGAGCACAAGCTATGTATCAAGGATTTTGGAGTGAAGCAGATGTTACTCGGCCTTTTGTCTCTCAGGGTGTGATCACAGATGGAAAGTACTTTTCTTTT
The DNA here is from genome assembly GCF_018345385.1 of Vulpes lagopus. Taxonomy (NCBI): domain Eukaryota; kingdom Metazoa; phylum Chordata; class Mammalia; order Carnivora; family Canidae; genus Vulpes; species Vulpes lagopus. The sequence goes on along the minus strand of NW_024570639.1, from coordinate 32,403 downwards.
TTCTGCTACCAGTTAAATACTTTGGCACTGACTACGCAAGCTGATCAAAATAACCCTCGTAAAAATATATGTTGGGGGACACAAAGTAAACCTCTCTATGAAACATTTGAGGATAATAATGTGAAAGTTTTTAATGACGATGTCCTACTTCAGATAGTTTACTTTCTAGTGAACAGACCAAAAGAAGACCAATGACAGCTGCTGGAAAACTAAGAAGAAATAATTGATTCAGGACTTCAGGAATACTTCATTTTCTCTGACGGAAAAATAAAAGGAATTTGAATGAAAAAAAAAACCCCTCCTGAAGGGAGGGTCCAGGGGGTGACTTTGATGGGGCGTGTGCTCCCAGAGCCCAAGAATGCCTGGTATAAATGAGGACCAGGGCGCAAGATCCTTCCTTTCCAACTCTGACATGCTATCATTCTTGATTTTATTATATACTCATATTTTTGTTCATTGCTTTAAGAACTAACCCTACTCAAGAATACTTAGCTAGCTTAAAAAGAAAAAAAAATATTTAATAAACAAATATGTGGCCAAATGCAATGCTGAGGAGACAATCATCGCATACCTTTATAATTTTTCGCCCCTGCTTCGGAGTGTCATTTGACAAAGGCAAAAGGCTTATTCTGTTGTGCTTCGGCTTTCGGGTATGTTTGATTGCTTTGATTTGTCAGGGGAAGAGACGTTTGTGTGCAGCTACCTCCATGTACGTGAACTGGATAAAGCAAGGTTGCCTTTCAATAAATGGTGTCACCCGACATGAAAAAAAAATAGTACCCTAACCCGTACCCAGCCCTAACCCTAACGCTTAACCTAACCCTAACCCTAACCCTACCCTTAACTCACACACTTACCCTAACCGTAATACGCACCCTAACCGTAACCCGTACCATAACTCATACCCTAATCCTCACCCTAACCCGTACCCTAAACCTAACCCTACTGCTAAACCGTACCCTAACCCTAACCCTAATACTAACCCTAACCTGTACCCTAACAAGTACTCTAACTGTAACCCTAACACTTACCCTACCCTAACCCTAACCCTAAACCTAACCCTAACACTAACCCTAACCCGTAACCTAACCCGTACCCTAACCCTAAACCTAAACCTAACCCGTACCCTAACACTAAACCTAACCTGTACACTAACCCAAACCCTAACCCTAACCCTAACCAGTATCCTAAACCTAACCCTAACCCTAACCCTAATCCGTACCCCAACCCTAAACCTATTCCTAACCAGTACCCAAAAACTAACCCTAACCGTACCGTAACCCGTACCCTAACCCTAACCCGTAACTAAACCAAAACCTAACCCTAACCCTATTGCTAACCCGTACCCTAAACCTAACCCTAACCCTAACCCTAACCCCTACCCTAACCCAAACCCTAACCCTAACCAGTACCCTAACCCTAACCAGTATCCTAACCATAACCCAGACGCTAACCCTAACCCTAACGCGTATCCTTACCCTAACCCTAAACCGAACCAGTACCCTAAACCTAACCCTAACCTTAACCTTAAACCGTACCCTAATCCTAAACCCTAAAACTAACAATAACCCTAACCCTACCTATAACCTAACCCTAACCCTAACCCATACAATAACCCTGCCCCTAACCCTAACCCTAACTCTAACCTGTACCCTAACCCTAACCCTAACCCGAATCCTAACCCTAACCCTAACCCTAAACATAAACCTAACCTGTACCCTAACACTAACCCTAACCCTAATCGTAAACCGTACCCTAACCCTAACCCTAATCCGTACCCTAACCCTAAACCTATTCCTAACCAGTACCCTAAAACTAACCCTAACCCGTACCGTAACCCGTACCCTAACCCTAACCCGTAACTAAACCTAAACCTAACCCTAACCCTATTGCTAACCCGTACCCTAACCCTAACCCTAAAACTAACCCTAACCCATACCCTAACCCGTACCCTAACCGTAACCCTAACCCGTACCCTAAAGCTAACCCTAACCCTAACCCTAACCCTAACCCTAACCTTAATCCTAACCAGTACCCTAAACCTAACCCTAACCCTAACCCTAACCCTAACCCCTACCCTAACCCAAACCCTAACCCTAAACAGTACCCTAACCCTAACCTGTACGCTAACCCTAACCCTAATGCGTACCCTTACCCTAACCCTAAACCAAATCAGTACCCTAAACGTAACCCTAACCCTAACCCTAAACCGTACCCTAATCCTAACCCCTAAACCTAACATTAACCCTAACCCTGCCCGTAACCTAACCCTAACCCTAACCCGTAAAATAACCCTACACCTAACCCTAACCCTAATCTGTACCCTAACCCTAACCCAAAACCTAACCAGTACCCTAACCCTAAATCAAATCCTATCCCTAACCTATACCCTAGCCCTAACCCTAAACCGTATCCTAACCCTATACCTAACCCTAAACTTAAACCTAACCTGTACCCTAAACCTAACCCTAACCCTAACCCTAACCCTAACCAGTACCCTAACCCTAACCCTAAATCTAAACCTAACGTGTACACTAACCCTAACCCTAACCCTAATCCGTACACTAACCGTAACCCTAACCCTAACCAGTACCCTGAACCTTACCAACACCTGTACAGTAACCCATTCCTTAACCCTAACCCTAACCCGTAACCTAACACTAACCCTAACCCTAACCAGTACCGTAACACGTATCCTAACCCTAACCGTAAACCGTAAACTAACTCTAACCCTAACCCTAACCCGTACCCTAAACCTAACCCTAACCCTCACAGGTAACCTAACCCTAACCCTAACCCTAACCAGTACCCTAAACCTAATCCTAACCCTAACCCTAACTCTAACGCTTACCAGTACCCTAAACCTAACCCTAAACCTAATCCTAAACCGTACTATAACCCTAACCCTAACCCTAACCCTAACCCTAACCTAACCCTAACCAGTACCCTAAAACTAATCCTAACCCGTACCATACACCATACCCTAAACCTAACCCTAACCCATAACCTAACCCGAACCCTAACCCTAACCCTAAACCTAACCAGTACTGTAACCCGTACCCTAAACCTAACCCTAAACATAACCAATACTCTAACCCTAACCCTAAACCTAACCCGTACCCTAATCCGTACCCTAACCCTAATCCTAACCCGTACCTAACCCTAATCCTCACCCTAAACCTAACCCGTAACCTCACCCTTACCCGAAGCCATATCCTATCCCTAACCTGAACCCTAACCCTAACCCTTACACTAACCCTAACCCATACCCTAACCCTAACCCTAACCAGTACTCTAACCCTAATCCTAACCCGTACCCTAACACTAACCCTAAACCTAACCCGTACCCTAAACCTAACCCGTAACCTAACCCGTACCCTAACCCATACCAAGCCCTAACCCTAACCCGTAAACTAACCCTAAACCTAACCCTACCCCTAAGCCATACACTCACCCTAACCTTAACCCGTACCCTAAACCTATCCCGTACCCTAACCCTATCCCTTACCCGTAAACTAACCCTAACCCTAACACGTACACGTACACTAAACCTAAACCTAACCTAAACGCTATTGCTAACCCGTACCCTAAACCTACCCCTTACACTAACCCTAACCCATACCCTAATCTGTACCCTAAACGTAATTCTAAACCGTACTTTTATGGTAACCCTAACCTTAACCCTAACCTTAACACTAACCCGTACCCTAAACCTAACCCGTATCCTAACCCTAAACCCTACCCTTACCCTAACCCTAACCCTAACACGTACCCTAACCCTAACCCGTACCCTAAACCTAACCCTAACCCTATCCCTAAACCTATCCCCTACCCTTACCCTACCCTAAACCAAACCAGGACCCTAACCCTAACCCTAACCATAACCCTAACCCTAACCCTAAACCATACCCTAACACTAACCCTAACCCTAACCCTAACCTGTAACCTAACCCTAACCCTAACCCTAACCCTTACTCTAACCCTAGACCTAACCCGTACCCTGACCCTAACCCTAACCCTAAACCTAACAATTACCCTAACCCTAACCCTAACCCAAACCCTAACCATAACCCATATACTAACCCTAACTCTAACCCTAAACTTAACCCTAAACTGTACCCTAACCCTAACCCTAACCCGTACCCTAAACCTAACCCTCACCTTAACCGGTACCCTAAACCTAACCCGTACCCTAACGCGTAACCTCACCCTAACCCTAAACCATATCCTAACCCTAAACCTAACCCGTAACCTAACCCTAACCTTACGCTAACCCGAACCCTAACCCTAACCCTAACTCTAACCCTAAGCAGTACCCTAACCCTAACACTAACCCTAACCCTAACTCGTACACTAACCCTAAACCAAACCCTAACCCTAAACCTAAACCTAACCATAACCCGAACACTAACCCATACCCTAAACCTAACGCTAAACATAACCATATCCCATACCCAAACCCTAACCCGTACCCAGCCCTAACCCTGACCCTAACCCATACCCTAACCCGGATCCTAACCCTAACCCTAAACCGTACCCTAAACCTAACCCTAACACGTACCTAACCCTAACCCGTAACCTCAACCTAACCCTAACCCACACCCAAACCTAACCCTAACCCTAACCCCGACCCAAACCATAACCAGTACCCTAACCCTAAACTTAACCCTAACCCATACCCTAACCTTAACCCGTAACCTAACCCTAACCCTATCACTAACCGGTACCCCAACCCTAACCCGTACCCTAACACGTACCCTAACCCGTACCCAGCCCTAACCCTAAACTGTAACGTGACCCTGACCCTAAACCTCACCCGTACAGTCACCCTAACCCTAAACCGTACCCTAACACTAACCCGTACCCTAAACCTAAACCTTATTGTAACCCTAACCCATACCCTAACACTAACCAGTACCCTACCCCTAACCCGTACCTGAAACCTACCCAAATCCTAACCCTATTGCTAACCCGTACCCTAAATCTAACCCTATCACTAACCATAACCAGTACCCTCAACCGTACCCTAACTGTAACCCTACCCGTACCCTATTCCTAAACCTAACCTTAACCCTAACCCTAACCCATACCCTAACCCTAAGCCTAACCAGTACCCTAACCCTATCCCTAACCCTAAACCTAACCCGTACCCTAACGCTAACCCTAACCCGTACCCTTACCCTTACCCTAACCCTAAGACTAACCCTAACACGTACCCTAACCCTAACCTGTACCCTAAACCTAACCCTAACCCTATCCCTAAGCCTATCCCGTACCCTAACCCTAACCCTAACCCTAAACCGTACCCTAACACTAACCCTAACCCTAACCCTTACCCGTACCCTAACCCTAACCCTAACCCTAGACCTAACCCTTACCCTGACCCTAACCCTAACGCATACCCTAAACCTCACCATTACCCTAACCCAAACCCTAACCCGTACCGTAACCCTAACCCTAACCCTAACTCTAACCCATATTCTAACCCTAACCCTAACCCTAAACTTAACCCTAAACTGTACCCTAACCCTAACCTGTACCCTAACCCGTACCCTAAACCTAACCCTCACCTTAACCGGTACCCTAAACCTAAACCGTACTCTAACCCGTAACCTCTTCCAACCCCAAACCGTACCCTAACCCTAAACCTAACCTGTTACCTAACCCTAACCCTACGCTAAACCGTACCGTAACCCTAACCCTAACTCTAACCCGAAGCAGTACCCTAACCCTAACACTAACCCTAACCCTAACTCGTACACTAACCCTAAACCTAACCCTAACCCTAAACCTAAACCTAACCATAACCCAAACACTAACCCGTACCCTAACCCTAACGCTAAACCTAACCATATCCCGTACCCAAACCCTAACCCGTACCCAGCCATAACCCGAACCCTAACCCGTACCCTAACCCGTATCCTAACCCTAACCCTAAACCTAACCCATACCCTAACCCTAACCTTAACCCGTAGCCTAACCCTAACCCTAACAGGTACCAAACCCTAACCCTAACCCGTACCCTAACACTAACCCTACCCTATCCTGTACCCTAACCCTAAACCTACCCCTAACCCTAAACAGTACCCTAACCCTAACCCTAACCCTAACCCGTACCCTACCACATACCTTAACCCTAAATCTAAACCGTACCCTAAAACTATTCTAACCCTAACCCGTACACTAAACCTAACCCTAACCCTAACCTTAAGCCATACCCTAACCCTAACCCTAACGTGTACCCTAAAACTTACCGAAACGCTAAGCCTAACCCTAACCCGTACCCTAACCAGTACCCTAACCAGTACCTTAACGCATACCCTAACCCATACCATAACCCTAATTCTAATCCAAACCCTACCCTAATCCTAACCCTAACCCTCACCCTAACCCACCCGTACACTAACCCTAACCCTAAACCTAAACCTAACCAGTACCCTAACCCTAAAACTAAACCAAACCAGTACCCTAACACCAATCCTATTCCTTACCCTAATCCGTATCCTAAACCTAACCCTAACCCGTACCCTAACCCTAACCCTAACCCGAACTGTACCCCGTACCCTAAACCTAAACCTCACCCGTACCCTAAACCTAACCCTAACCCATAAACTAACCCATACCCTAACCGTAACCCTAAACCGTACCTTAACCCTAACCCTAACCCTAACCTTAACCCTAAATCGTAACCTAAACCTAACCCTCACAATAACCCTAACGCCTACCCTAACCCTAACCCACACCCTAACCAGTACACTAACCCTAACCCTAAAACGTACCCTAACCCTAACCCCAACCCGTAACCTTACGCTAACAATAACCTACACCCTTACCCTAACCCTAACACTAACCTGTACCCTAAGCCGTACACAAAACCTAACCCTAACCCGTGCCCTAAACCATATCCTAAACCTAACCCTAACCCTTTCCCTAAACCTAACCAGTACCCTAATCCTAACCCTAAACCAAACCAGTACCCTTACCCTAAACCTAACCAGTACCCTAACCCTAACCGTAACCCTAAACTTAACCCTACCCCGTACCCTAAAACTAACCCTCACCATAACCCTAACCCCTACCCTAACCTTAACCGACACCCTAACCAGTACACTAACACTAACCCTAACACGTACCCTAACCCTAACCCTAACCCATACCCTTACCCTAATCTTAACCTGCATCCGTACCCTAACCCTAACCCTAACCCGTACCCTAAGCCGTACCATAACCCTAACCCTAACCCGTGCTCTAACCCATACCCTAATCCTAACCCGAAGCCTAACCTAAACCTAAACAGTATCCTAACCCTAACCCTAAAACAAACCAGTACCCTAACCCTAACCCTAACCCGTACCCTAACCCTAACCCTAACCAATACCCTAACCTTAACCCTAACCATAACCAGTACACTAACCTTAACCCTAAACCTAACCCATACCCTAAACGTAACCCTAACCCATACCCTCACCCTAAGCCTAACACTAACCTTATCCCTAAACCGTGCTCTACACCTACCCCTTTCCCTAAACCTAGCCCCTACCCTAACCCTAAACCCTACCCTAAAAATTACACTAACCCTCAAACAAACCCTAACCCTAACCCATACCCTAACCCTAATCCTAACCCGTACTCTTACCCTAACCCTAAACCTTACCCGTAACCTAACCCTAACCTGTACCCTAAGCTGTACACTAACCCTAACCCTAATCCATACACTAACCTGTACCGTAAACCTAAACGTAACCCTAACCCTCAACCTAACATGTACCCTAAACGAAACCAGTACCCTAACCCTCACACTAACCGTAACCCTAAACTGTACACTAACCGTAAACCTAACCCTAACCCGTAACCTAACCCTAACCCTAACGCGTACCCTAACCCATTCCCTAACCCTAAACCTAACCCTAATTCTAACCAGTACCCTAACCCTAATCCTAAACCTAACCAGTACCCTAACCCTAATCCTAACCCTAACCCGTCCCCTAAACCTAAAACTAAGCCTACCAGTAACCTACCCCTAACCCTAACACATACCGTAACCCATACCATAACCCTCACTGTAACCTTTTAGCTAACCCTAACCCTAATCCTCAACCTAACACGTACCCTAAATGAAACCAGTACCCTAAACCTAACACTAACCGTAACCCTAAACCGTACACTTTCCCTAACCCTAACCCTAACCCGTAACCTAACACTAATGCTAACCCGTACCCTAACCCGTACCCTAACCCTAACCCTATCCCTAACTCTAACGAGTACCCTAAACCTAATCCTAAACCTAACAGGGACCCTAACCCTAAACCTAACCCTAACCCATCCCCTAAACCTAACACTAACCCTACCAGTTCCCTAACCTAACCCTAACCCGTAACGTAACCCGTACCCTAACCCTCACCCTAACCTTTTACCTAACCCTAAACCTAATCGTTTTTTTCCTAAACCTAATCGTAAACTGTACCGTAACCCGTACCCTAACCCTGACTCTATCCCGTAACCTAACCCTAACGCTAACCCTAACCCGTACCCTAACCATAACCCTAAACCTAACCCTAACCTGTACCCTACCCTACCCTAACCCTAACCAGTACCCTATCCCTAACCCGTACCCTAAACCTAACCCGTACCCTAACCCTAAACCTTACTCTAAACCTAACCCGTACCATAAACCTAAGCCTAACCAGTACCCTAACCCTAACCCTAAACTTAACCCTATCCCGTACCCTAACCCTAACCCTAAACTTAACCCATAACCTAACCCTAACCCTAACCCTTACCCTAAACCTTACCCTAACCCTAACCCTAACCCTAAACAGTACCCTAACCCTACCCTAACCCTAACCCTAACCCGTACCCTAACCCTAACCCTAACCCTAACCCTTACACTTACCCTAACCGTAACCCTATCCCGTACCCTACCCTAATCCTAACCTGTACCCTAAGCAGTACACTAACCCTAAGTCTAACCCATTCCCTAACCCGTACCCTAACCCTAACCCTAACATTAACCCTAAACCTAACCCGTACCCTAACCCTAACCCTAAACCAAACCAGTACCCTAACCCTAACACTAAGACTAACCCTAACCCGTACCCTAACCCTAAACGTAACCCTAAATCTAACCCTAACCCATAACTTAACCCTAACCCTAACCCGTACCCTAACCCTAACCCTAACCCTAACCCTAACTCATACCCTAAACCTAACACTAACCCTAACCAGTACCCTAACCCTAAACCTAAACCTAACCCATACCCTAACCCTAACGCTAACCTTAACCTGTATCCTAACCCTAACCCTAATCCTAACCCTAACCCGTACCCTAAACCGTACCCAACCCTAACCCTAACCCATAACCAAACCCTAACCCTAACCCTAACCCTTACCCTAACCCGTACACTCACACTATCCCTTACCCGTACCCTAACACGTAGCCGTCACCTAACCCTTACAATTACTCTAACCCTAAACTGTACCCTAATGCGACCACTAACCAGTACCCTAACCCTAATTCTAAACTTAACCTTAAACGGTAACCTAACCCTAAGCCTATCCCTAACACGTACCCTTAACCTAACCCTAACCCTAACCCGTACCCTAACCCGAACCCTAACTCTAAAGCTAACCCTAACCCTAACCCTAAACCTAACCCTAACCAGTACCCTAACCCTAATCCTAACCCTAACCCGTACCCTAAACCTAACCCTAAACTTAACCCTAACCTGTATCCTATCCCTAACCCTATACCTAACCCTAACCAAAACCTAACCTGTACCCTAACCCTAACCCTAACCCTAAACCTAACCCACACCAGTACCCTAAATATAACCCTAATCCTAAACCGTACCCTAACCCTAAACCTAACCCTAATCCGTACGCTAACCCTAACCCTAACTCGTACCTTAACCGTAACCCTAACCCTAACCGATTCCCTAACCCATCCCCTAACACTATCCCTAACTCATTCCCTAACCAGTAACTTACACCTAACCGTAACCATACCCTAACGCGTACCCTAACCCTTACCCTAAACATGACACGTATCCTAACCCGTACCCTAACCCTAACCCTAAGCCTAACCCTAACCCGTACCCACACCCTAACTCTAACCCTAACCCGTACCCTAAACCTAAACCTAACCCGTACCCTAAACCTAATCCTAACAAAAACCAGTACCCTAACCCTAATCCTAACCCTAACCCATAACCTAAACCTAACCCTAACCCTAACCCATACCCTAAGCCGTACCCTAACCCTAAACTTAACCCTAACCAGTACCCTAAACCTCACCCTAACCCGTACCCGAACCCGTACCCTAACCCTCACCCTAACACTAACCCATTTCCTAACCCGTACCCTAACACTAACCCTAACTCGTTACCTAACCAGGAACTTACACCTAACCGTAACCCATACCCTAACGCATACCCTAACCCTTACCCTAACCATAACACGTATCCTAACCCGTACCCTAACCCTAACCTTAATCCTAACCCTAACCCATACCCACTCACTAACTCTAACCCTTTCCCTAACCCTAAACCTAAACCTAACCCGTACCCTAAACCTAATCCTAACACAAACCAGTACCCTAACCCTAATCCTAACCCTTACCCGTAAACTAACCCTAACCCTAACCATAACCCTAACCCGTACCCTAACCCTAACCGTAACCCTAACCTTAACCCTACCTGTAAGCGTACCATTACCCTAAACCTAACCCGAACCCATACCCTAACCCGAACCTGTACCCTAAACCTAAAAAGTACCATAACCCTAAACCTAACCTTAACCCTAACCCTAACTTTAACACGTACCCTAAACCTAACCCTAACCGTAACCATAACCCTAAGCCGTACCCTAACCCTAACCGTAACCCTAACCTTAACCCTACCTGTAACCGTACCATTACCATAAACTTAACCCGAACACATACCCTAACCTTAAACCTAATCCTAACCAATATCCTAAACCTAACCCTAAACCATACCGTAACCCGTACCCTAACCCTACCCTCACCCATACCGTAACCCTATCCCTTACCCTAACCTGTACCCAAAACCTAACAAGTACCCTAACCCTACACCTAACCCTAACCCTAACCCTAACACGTACCCTAACCCTAACCTAACCCTTACCCTATCCCGTACCCTAAACCTAACACTAACCCTAACCCTAACCCGTTCCAGTACCCTAACCCTAACCCTAAACCGTACACTAACCCCCACCTGTACTCGTACCATAACCCTAACACTAACCCTAACACGACGCCTAACCCGTACACTAACCCTAACCCTAAACCTAACAATAACCCTAACCCTAACCCTAACCCTACCAGTACCCTAACCCTAACCCTAACCTGTAAACTTACCCTAAACCTAACCCTAAACCGTACCCCAACCAGTACACTAACCCTACCCCAAACCCTAACCCTAACCCATACCCTAACCCGAACCCTACCCACACCCTTATCCTAACCCTAACCCTGACCCGTACCCTAACCCCTAACCCTAACCCTAACCCTAACACGTACCCTAAACCTAACCCCTAACCCTAACCCGTACCCTAACCCGTACCCTAACCCGTACCCTAACCCTAACCCGTACCCTAACCCTAACCCTAACCGTAACCCTAACCCTTACCCTAACCCGTACCCTAACCCTAACCCTAATCCTAACCCTAATCCTAACCGTATCCTTAACCTAACCCTAATCCTAACCCATACCCTAACCCTAACAATAACCCGTAACCTAAACCTAACCCTACCCTCACACTCTGCCTAACCCGTACCCTAACCCTAACTCTAAAAATTACCCTAACCCTAACCCGTACCCTAACCCGTAACGTAAACCTAACCCTAACCTTAACCCCAAACCTAACCCGTACCCTAATCCTAACCCTCAACCAAACCAATACACTAACCCTAACCCTAATCATAACACCAAACTCTACCCTAACCCTAACCCGCACCCTAAATCTAACCCTAACGCTAAGCCATACCCTAACCCTAAACCTAACCCTAACCAGTGCCCTAAACCTAAACCTAACCCGTACCCTAAACCTAACCCTTAACTTAACCCTAACACGTATCCTAACCCTAACCCTAAACCTAATCCTAACCCAAAACCTAACCTGGTCCCTCACCCTAACCCTAAACCTAACCCTAACCATTACCCTAACACTAACCCTAACACTAACCCTAACCCTAACCCTAACCCGTCCCCTAACCTTAACCATAAACCTAATCCGTACCCTAACCCTAACTCTCACCCGTACCCTAACCCGTACCCTAACCCGTACCCTATCCCTAACCCTAACCCATTCCCTAACCCGTATCCTAACCCTAACCCTAACCCGTTCCCTAACCAGTAACTTAAAACTAATCCTAACCCATACCCTAACCCGAACCCTAAACCTAACCCTCACCATAAGCCCGTATCCTAACCCATACCCTAAACCTAACCCTAACCCTAAACCTAACCAGTACCCACACCCTACTCTAACCCTAACCCTAAACCCTAACTCTAACCCTAACCCTACCCTAACCCTAATCCTAAACTTAACCGTATCCCTAAGCAATACCATAAACCTAACCCTAATCCTAACCCTAAACCTAAACCATACGCTAACCCTAATCCTAACCCAAACGAGTACCCTAAACCAAAACCTAACCCTAACCCTAACCCGTACCCTAAACCGTACCCTAACCCGTACCCTAACCGTATACTAACCGTAACCCTAACTTTAACCCTAACCCGTACCCACCCTAACCCTATCCCGTAAACTAACCTAACACTAACCCTAACCCTAACCGGTACCCTAACCCTTACCCTAACCCGTAACCTAACCCTAACCCTAACCCTAAGCAGTACCCTAAACCTAACCCTAACCCGTACCGTAACCCGTACCCTAACTCTCACCCTAAATGTAACCGTAAACCTAACCCTAACCCTAAACCCTATCCTAACCCTAACTATAACCCTAAACAGTACCCTAACCCTATCCCTTACCCTAACACGTACCATAACCCTACCCCTAACCCTAACCCTAAACCATATCTAAACCCTAACCCTAACCATGACCATAACCGTAACCCTAAACAGTACCCTAACCCTAACCCCATTCATAACCCGTACCCAACCCGTACCCTAACAGTAACCCTAACCCGTAACCTAACCCTACCCCTAACCCGTACCCGTACCCTAACCCTAACCCTAACACTAACCCTAACACGTCCCCTAACCCTATCCCTAAACCTAATCAGTACCCTATCCCTAACCCTAAACCGTACCCTCACCCTAAACCTAACCCGTACCCTCACCCTAACCCTAACACTAAACCTAAAACGTACCCTCACCCTAACTGTAAGCCGTCTTCTAACCATAACCCGTACCCTATCCCTAACCCTTACACTAACCTTAACCCGTAAAATAACCATAACCCTAAAAAGTACCCTGACCCTAACCCTAACCCGTACCCTAATGCTATCCTAACATTAAGCCTAACCCATAACCTAACCCTAAACCTAACCCGAATCCAAACCCTAACCCGTACCCTAACCCTAACCCTAACCCTAACCCTGACCCTAACCCGTTCCCTAAACCTAACCCAAACCCTAACCCGTACCCTAACCCTAACACTAATATTAACCCTATCCGTAACCCATACGCTAACCCGTACCCTAACCCTACCCTAACCCTAAACCTAACCCAACACTAACCCGTACCCTAGCCCTAAACCTAAACCTAACCAGTACCCTAACCCTAACCCGTACCCTAACCCTAACCCTAACCTTTTCCATAACCCTAACCCTAAACCCTAACCCATACCCTAACCAGTACCGTAACCCGTACCTTACCCGTACCATAACCCGTAACATAACCCTAAACCCAACCGTAAACTGCACCCTTATCCTAACCCTAAACCTAAACCTAACGCTAACGTGTAACCTAAACCTATCCCCAACCTGTACCCTATCCCTAACCCTAACTCTAACCCTAACCCATACCCTAACCCTAAACCTATCCCTAACCTGTACCCTCAACCTAACCCTAACCCGTACCTTAACCCTAACCGTACCCTACCCTAACCCTAACCCTAACCCGTACCCTAAACCTAACCCTAACCGAAACCCTAACTCGTGCCCTAAACCTAACCCTAAAACTAACACTAACCCTAAAGCTAACCCGTAACATGACCCTAAACCTAACCCTAACCCTAACACTTACCCTAACCCTAACCCTAACCCTAACCAGTACCCTTACCCTAACCCTACCTCTAACCCATACCCTAACCCAAACCCTAACCCTAACCCCTAACCATACCCTAACCCTAAACCTAACCCATACCCTAACCCGTAACTTAACCCTAATCCATAACTTAACACTAAGGCTAACCCTAACCCTAATCTGTACCATAATCCGTGCCCTAACCGCTACCCTAATCCTAACCCTAACCCGTACCATAACCCTAACCCCAAACCTAACCCGTACCCTAACCCTTACCCTAACCCTAATCCTAACACTAAACCGTACCCTACCCAAACCCTAACCCTAACCCGTACCATAACCCTAACCATAACCCTAACCCGTACCCTAATCTTAACCCTAAATCTAATCCTAACCCTAAAGTTAACCCGTACCATAACCCTAACCCTAGCCCTAACCAGTACCCTAACCCTAACCCTACCTCTAACCCATACCCTAACCCTAAACCTATCCCTAACCCCAAACCATACCCTAACCCTAAACCGAACCCGTACCTTAACCCATAACGTAACCCTAATCCATAACTTAACACAGATGCTAACCCTAACCCTAATCAGTACCATAACCCGTGCCCTAACCCCTACCCTAAACCCACACCTAACCCGTACCATAACCCTAACCCCAACCTTAACCTGACCCTAAAACTACACTAACCCTAACCCTAACCCTAACCCTTACCCGTACCGTAAACCTCACTCTCACCCTAACCAGTACCCTAACCCTAACCCTAACACTAACACGTACCCTAACGCTAACCCTAACTCTAACCCTAACCAGTAACCTAACCCTAACCCTAATCCGTAACCAAACCTAACCTAACCCGTAACCTAATGCTAATCAAATGCTAACCTGTACCCTAAACGTAACCCTAACCCTAACCTGTACCCAAACCCTAACCCTAACCCTAACCTTAACCAGTAACCTAACCCTAACCCTAATCCGTACCCTAAATCTAACCCTAACACTTAACCTAACACTAACCCGTACCCTAACCATAACCCTAACCCATTCCCAAACCCTAACCAAAACCTAAACTTAACCAGTAACCTAACCCTAAACCTAACACTAACCCTAACTCCTACCCTAACCATAAACCTAACACAAACCCTAATCCTAAAACTAAGAATAAACCGAACACTAACCCGTAACCCAAACCTAACCCTAAACCTAACCTTAATCCGTACCCTAACCCTAACCCGTACCCAGCCCTAACCCACACCCTAACCCGTACCGTAACCTGTACCCTAACCCTAAACCTAACACGTAGGCTAACCCTAACCCTAACCCTAACTCTATCCCTAAACCTAAACCGTACCCTAACCCTAACCCTAACCCGTACCCTAACACATACCCTAACCCTACGCCTAAACCTGACAATAACCCGTACGCTAACCGCCCTAACCCTAACCCTACCGTAACCCTAACCCCTAACCCTAACACTAACGCTAACCAATACCCTAACCCTAACGCTAACCCTAACCCGTCCCCTAATCCAAACCCTAACACTAAAACATACCCTAAACCTAACACTAAGACTAACCCGTACCCTAAACCGTACCCTAACCGTAACGCTAACCCGTACCCTAACCCTAAGCCTAACACTTAACCGTTCCCTAACCCTAACCCTAACCCTAACCCTAACCCTAATCCGTAACTTAACAATAACCTAACCATAACCCTAACCATAACCTGTACCCTAACCCTAAACCTATCCCTAACCCTAATCCTAACCCTAACCAAACCAGTACCCTAACCCTAACCCTAACCCTAAACCTAACCAGTACCCTAACCCTAACCCTAAACCAAACCAGTACCCTGACCCGTAACCTAACCCTAACCCTAACCCTTACCCTAACCTTAACAATAACACTAACCTATACTACAAACCTAACCCTAAACCTAACCCTAAACCTAACCCGTACCCTAACCCTAATCCTAACCCAAACGAGTACCCTAACCCGTACCCTAACCTGTACACTGACCCTAACCCTAACCCATACCCTACCTAACCGTTACTCTAACCATAACCCGTACCCTAATCCTAACCCCAACCAGAACCCTGCCCTAATCCTAACCCTAACCTTATACCTATCCCGTACCCTATACCCTATCCCTAACCCTAGCCCTATCCCGTACTATAGCCCGTAACCTAACCCGTACCCTAACACTAATCCTAACCCGTACCCTAACCCTAACCCTAAACCGTACCCTACCCTAACCCTAACCCATAACCTAACCCTCACCCAAACTCTAACTCTAACCCGTACCCTAAACCTAACCCTAACCCATAATCTAAACCTAACTCTAACCCTAACCCGTACCCTAAACCTAACCCTAACCCTAACCCCTACCCTAATCCTAACCCTAACCCTAACCCGTACACTAAACCTAACCCTAAACCTATCCCGTACCGTTACCGTAACCCGTACCCTGACCCGTACCCTGACCCTAACCCTAACCAGTACACTAAACCTAACCCTACCCTAGACCTATTGCTAACCTGTACCCTAACCCTAACACTAACAAGTCTAGCCTAACAAGTACCCTAACCCTAAACCTAACCCTAACCCGTACACTCACCCTAACCCTAACCCGTATCCTAACCCTAACCCGTAACCTAACCCTAACCTTTAATCTAACCCTAACCCTAACTCTAACCCTAAACCTAACAAGTACCCTGAACCTAACCTTAACCTTAACCCTAACCCGAACCCTAACCCTAACCATAACACTAACCCTTACCCTTACCCTTACAATAACCTTAACCATAAACCTAACTCTAACCCTAATCCGTACCCTAACCCTAACCCGTACCCTAACCCTAACCCGAACTCTAACCCTTACCCTAACACTAACCCGTACCCTGACCTTAAACCTAACCCTAACCCTCACATTTACCCTTACCCTAACCCTAACCAGTACCCTAACCCTAACGCTACCCCTTACCCTAACCCGTACCCTATCCCTAACCCTAACCCGTACCGTAACCATAACCCTAAACCTAACATGTACACTCACCCTAACCTTAAGCTGTACCCAAACCCTAATCTGTACCCTATGCCTAAAGCTTATACTAACCCTAACCCGTACCCTAACCCTAACCCTAACCAGTACCCTCACCCTAACCCTAGCCCTAACCCGTACGCTAACCCTAACACTAACCCTAACCCTAATCCTAAATCTAACCCGTATCCTAACCCTAACCCTAAACCAAACCAGTACCCTAACCCTCACTCTAACCCTAAACCTAACCCTGAACCGTACCCTAACCCTAACCCTAAACCGTACCCTAACCCTTAACCTACCCCTAACCCTAACCCTAACCCGGATCCTAACCTATCCCTAACCCTCAACCAAACCCTAACCTGTACCCTTCCCTTAACTTAACCCTAACCTAACCCGTACCCTTACCCTAACCCTAAACCTAACCCTAACCCATTACCTAACCCTAACCCTAACCCTAAACCTAACCCGTATCCGAACCCTAAACCTAACCCAAACCCTAACCCTAACCCTAAACCTAACCCTAAACCTAACCCGTTCCCTCACCCTAACCCAAAGCGTACCCTAACCCTAACCTGAACCCTAACCCAAACCCTAACCCTAACCCTAAACATAACCAGGACACTAAACCTAACCCGCACCCTAACCCGTACCCTTACGCGTTGCCAGCACTAACCCTAACCCGTAACCTAACCCTACCCTAAACCTAACCATAATATATACACTCACCCTATCCTTAACCCGTACCCCAACCCTAAACTGTACCCTAACCCTAACCCTTACTCTAACCCTAACCCGTACCCTAACCCTAACCCTAACCATTACCCTAAACCCTACCCCTAAATTTAACCCTAACCCGTACACTAACCCTACCCCTAACCGGTACCATTACCCTAACGCTAAACCTAACACGTAACTTTACCCTAACACTAACCCTAACAGTACCCTAACCCGTACCCTAAGTGTAACCCTAGCACTTACCCTAAACCTAACCCTAACACTAACCTTAACCCTAAAGAGGACCCTAAACCTAACCCGAACCCTAACCCTAACCCCTACCCTAACCCTAAACCTAACCCTAAACAGTAACCTAACACTAACCCTAACCCTAACCCTTACCAGTACCCTACCCTAACCCTAAACCATACCATTACCCTAACCCTAACCCTAATCCGTACCTTACGCTAACCCTAACCCATAATCTAAGTCGTACACTAACCCTAAACCTAACCCGTACCCTTACCCGTACCCTAAACCTAACCCTAACCCTAAACCTAAACCTAACACTTACCCTAACCCTAAACCTAAACCAAACAAGTACCCTAACCCTAACCCTTATCCTAACCCTAACCCTAACCCTAAGCCGTACCCTAACCCCAAACCTTACCTAACCCTAAGCCTAACCCGTACCCAAACCTAAACCTAATCCTAACCAGTACCCTAACCCTAAACCTATCCATAACACGTAACTTAACCCTAACCCTAACCCTAACACTAACCCTAAAACTAACACTAGCCTGTACGCTAACCCTAACCCTAACCAGTACCCTAATCCTAACCCTAAACCTAACCCGTACCCTAACCCTAACCCTAACCCATTCCCTAACCCGTACCCTAACCTAACCCTAAGCCGCTCCCTAACCCGTACCTTAAACCTAACCCTAACCCATACCCTAACCCGTAACCTAACCCTAACCCTAGCCCGTACACTAAACCGTACCCTAACTCTAACCATAACCGTAACCCTAACCCTTACCCGTTCCCTAATGCTAACACTAACCCTAACCAGTACCCTAACCCTAACCCTAACCCGTACCATAACCGTAACCCTAATCCAAATCTAACCCTTATCCAAACCCTAACCCTAACCCTAAACCTAAACCTAACCTGTACCCTAACTCTGCCCTAATCATAACCCTAAACAGTACCCTAACCGTAACTGTAACCCTAATCCTAACCCATACACTACCCCTAACCCTAACCCTCACCCTAACCCTAACCCATAACCTAGCCCAAACCCTAACCCTAACCCTAACCTGTACCGTATCCCGTTCCCTAACCCAAACCCTATCACGTAACCTAATCCTAAACCTAACCCTAACCAGTACCCTAACCCTAACCCTAACCCTAACCCAAACCCTAGCCCTAACCCTAACCCTAACCCTAAACCAACCCGTACACTAACCCTAACCCTACCAAACCAGTACCCTAACCGTAACCCTAACCCTTACCCTAACCCTAAACCGTACCCTAACCCTGACCCTAAAGCTAAACCTAACCCGTACCCTAACCCTATAACTAACCCTAACCAGTACCCTATCCATAACCCTAAATCTAACCCTAACCCGTAACCTAACCCTAACCCTAAACCTTATCCTAACCATAAACCTATCCCTAAACTGTACGCTATCCCTAACCCTAACTCGTACCCTAAACCTAACCCTAACCCTAACCGTACCGCTAACCCCTACCCTAACCCTAACCCTAACACTCACCCTAACCCGTACCCTAACCCGTACCCTAAGAGTAACCCTTTCCCGTACCCTAACACTAGCCCTAAACCTAACCCTAAACATAAACTGAACCCTAACCTGTACACTAAACCTAACACTAACCCTAAACCTAAACCCTACTCTAACCCTAACCCTAACCCTCACCAGTACCCTAACCCTAACCCTAACCTTAACCCATAACCTAACGCTAACCCTAACCCGTACCCTAGCCCTAACCCAAATGCTAACACTAACCCGTACCCTAATCCTAACCCTAAACTTAACCAGTACCCTAACCCTAACCCTAACCCTAACCCGTACCCTAACCCTAACCCTAACACTAACCCTAACCCGTACCCTAACCCGTACCCTATGAGTAACTCTATCCCGTACCCTAACCATAGCCCTAACCCTAACCCTAACACTAATTTTAACCCTAACCCGTACCCTAAACCGAACCATAAACCTAACCGTAAACCCTACTCTAACCATAACCCTAACCCTAATCAGTACCCTATCCCTAACCCGTACCCTAACCCTAATCCTACCCCGAACCCTCTAACCCTAACCCTAAACCTTACCCTACCCTAAGACTAACCCATACCCTAAGCCGTACCCTAACCCTAAACCTAAACATACCCCTAACCCTAACCCGTACCCTAACTCTAACCCTAAACATAACCAGTACCCTAACCCTAACCCTACCCCGAACCGTAAACCGTACCCTAACCCTAACCGTAAACCGTAACCTAACCCCAACCCTAACCGTAACCTGTACCGTAACCTGAACCATAACCCTAAGTCTAACCCATAACCTAACACTAATCCTAACCTGTACCCTAACCCTAGCCCTAACACTAACCCATACCCTAACCCTAAACCTAACCCTAACCAGTATCCTAACCCTAAACCTAACCCGTACCCTTACCCCTACGCTAATCCTAACCCGTACCCTAACCCTAACCTAAGCAGTACCCTAACCCTAAACCTACCCTTTACCTTAACCCATACCCTAAACCTAACCCTAACCCTATCCCGAACCCGTAATATAAACCTAACCCTAACCCGTACCCTAACCCTAACCCTAAACCTAACGCCAACCCGGACCCTAACCCTAACCCTAACCCTAAACAGTACCCTAAACCTAAACATAACCCTAACCCTAACACTAACACTAACCAGTACCCTAAACCTAACTCTAACCCTTACCCGTAACCTAAACCTAAACCTAACCCTAACCTGTACACTAACCCTAACCCGTACTCTAACCCGTACCCTAACCCGTACCCAGCCTTAACCCTAACTCGTAACCGAACCCTAAACCTAACCCTAACCCGTACCCTATCCCGAACCGTACTCTAAACCTAAACCGTACCCTAACACTAACCAGTACCCTAAACCTAACCCTAACCTCAACCCTAACCCGTAACCTAACTCTAAACCTAACCCTAACCTTAACCCGTACCCCTATCCTAACCCTAACTCTAAACCATACCCTAACCCGAATACTAACCCGTACCGTAAACTTAACCCTAACCCTGAACCTATGCCTAACCCGTGCCCTAACCCTGACTCTAACACTAACCCTAACCCTAACCCGTACCCTAACCCTAACCCTAAACCTAACCCTAACCATAACCCTAACCCTAACCCTATCCCAAACTGTATCCCTAACCCGTACCCTAACCCTAATGCGCGCCCTAAACCTAAACCTACCCTAACCCTAACCCGTACCATAACCCTAACCCTAACCCTATCCCTAACCCCTATCCAAACCCTAACCCTAAACTAAAACCTAAACCTAACCTGTACCCTAACCCTAACCATAAGCCTAACCTTAACCAGTACCCTTACAGGTACCCTAACCCTAATCTTAATCCGTACCCTTACGCAAACCCTAACCCTACCCGTTCCCTAATTCTGACCCTAACCCTATCCAGTACCCTAACCCTATGTCTAACCCATAACCTAACCCTAACCCTAACCCTAACCCGTACCCTAAACCTAACCCTAACCCTAACCCTAACACGTACCCTCACCCTACCCTAACCCTAACAAGTACCTAACCCTAACTCTAAGCAGTACACTAACCCATACCCTAACCCGTACCCTAACCCTATCCCGTACCCTAACCCTAACCATTATTCTAACCCTAACCCATACCCTAAACCTAACCCTAACCAGTACCCCAACCCTAACCTAACTTTAACCCTAACCCGTACCCTCAACCTAACTCTAACCCTAACCCTAACCCGTAACCTTACCCTAACCCTAAACCAAACCTGTACCCAAACCCTAAACCTAACCCGTACCCTAAACCTAACCCTAACCCTAACCCTATCGCTAACCCATACCCTAATCCTAACCCTGACACTAACGCTAACCCGTATCCAAACCCGTCCTCTAAGAGTAACCCTTACCCGTACCCTAACCCTATTCCTAAACATCACCCTAATCCTAACCTTAACCCTATCCCGTAATGTAAACTTAACCCTAACTCTAAACCTCAACCCTACTCTAACCCTAACCCTAACCCTAACCAGTACCCTAAACCTAACCCTTACCCTAACCCTAACCCTACCCCGTTCCCTTACCCTAACCCTCACCCTTACCCATACCCACCCTAAGCCTCAACCGTACTCTAAGCCGTACACTAACCCTAACCCTAACCCGTAACATAACCCGTCCCCTTAACCTAACCCTAACCCTAACCCTAAACCGTACCCTAACCCTAACCCTAACCCTAACCGTTACCCTAACCCTAACCCATAATGTAACCCTAACACTAACCCGTACACTAACCCTAACCATAACCCTAACCTGTACACTAACCTGTAACTTAACCCTAACCAGTACCCTAACCCTAAACCAACCCTAAACCATACCCTAACCCTAACCCTAACCCTAACACTAACCCGTATCCTAACCCTAACCCAAACCTGAACCAAACCCTAAAATGTACCCTAACCCTACCCCTAACCGTAACTAGTACCCTAAACCTAACCCAAACCCAAACCCTCACCCATAACATAACCCTAACCCTAACACTAACCAGTACCCTAACCCTAAACCTTACCCTAACCGGTACCCTAACCCGTACCCAGCCCTAACCCTAACCCGTAACAGAACCCTAACTTTAACCCTAACCCTAAACCTAACCCGCACACTCACCCTAACCCTACCCCATACCTAACTCTAACCCGTACGCTAACACTAACCATTACTGTAACCCTAAATCCTACCTTAACCCTAACCCTAAATAGCACCCTAACTCTAACCCTAAACTTAACCCTAACTCATACTCTAACCCTAACCTTAACCCTAATCCGTTTCCTAATCCATACCTTAAACCTAACCCTATCCCATACCCTAAACCGTACCCTAACCCTAACCCTAACCCGTACCCTAACCTTACCATTATTCTAACCCTAACCCGTACCCTAACATAACCCTAACCGGTACCCTAACCCTAACCCTAAATTTAACCCTAACCCGTACCCTAAACCTAAACCTAACCTGTACCCAAACCCTAACCATAACCCGTACCGTAAACCTAACAATAACCCTAATCCTATCGCTATCCCGTACCGTAACCCTAACCCTAACACTAACCCTAACCCTTACCGTAACCCGTACCCTGAGTAACCCTTACCCGTACCCTAACCCTAGTCCTAACCTAACCTTAACCTAAACTTAACACTTTCCCGTACCATAAACCTAACCCTAACACTAACTCTAAACCCTACTCTAACCCTAACCCTAACCCTAACCAGTACCCTAACCCTAACCCTTACCCTAACCCTAACCCTTACCCATACCCTACCCTAAGCCTAACCTGTACTCTAAGCCGTACACTAACCTTAACCCTAACCCATACCCTAACCTTTACCCTAAACCTAACCCTAATCCTAACCCTAAACCTAACCCGTACCCTAACCCTAACACTAACCCTGAACCAAACCAATAACCTAACCTTAACCCTAACCCTTTTGCTAAACCGTACCCTAACCCTAACCCTAACCTGTATCCTAGCCCTAACCCAACCCTAAACCTAACCCTAAACTGTACCCTAACCCTACCCCTAACCCTAACCAGTACCCTAACCCTAACCCTATCCCAAAACCTCACCCGTAACATAACCCTAACCCTAACACTAACCAGTACCCTAAACCTAACCCGTACCCTAACCCGAACCCTAACCCGTACCCAGCCCTAACCCTAACCCGTAACCGAACCCTGAATTTAACTATAACCCTAAACCTAACCCGCACACTCACCCTGACAGTAACCCATACCTTAACACTAAACCGTACGCTAACACTAACCATTATTCTAACACTAAACCATACCCTAACCCTAACCCTAAACAGTTTCCTAACCCTAACCCTAAAATTAATCCTAACCCTGTACCCTAACCTTAACACTAACCCTATCCCTAATCCGTACCCTTACCCTAAAACTAAACCTAACCCATACCCTAACCCTAACCCTTACCCTTACCCTAACCTACCCTAACCCTAACTCTATGCCTAACCCTAACCCTAACCCTTACCCTACCAACCTTAACCCTAAACCGTACCCTAATACCCTACCCTAATACCTAACCCTACCCTAACCCGTACCCTAACCTAACCCTAAACTACCCTAACCCTAACAACCCTAACCCTAACCCTAACAACCTGTAACCCTAACCTAACCTAACCCTAACCCTAAACCTAACCCTAACCCTAACCCTAACCCATAACGACCTTAACCCTAACCCTAACCCTACACTAACCCTAACCCTAACCTAACCCTAACCCTAACCCTAACCCTAACCATACCCTAACCCTACCCTACCCTAACCTACCTAACCTACTAACCTAACCCTAACCTACCTAACCTAACCTAACCCTACCTAACCCAAACCTACACCCTAACCCTAACCAATCGTACCCTAACCCTAAACCTAACCCTAACCTAACCCTAACCCTAACCTAACCTACACTAACCCATACCCTAACCCTAACCTAACCTAACCCTTACCCTCCTAATCCTAACCCTAACCCTAACCCTAAACCCTAACCCTAACCTACCCAAATCCTAAACTACCCTAACCCTAAACTCCTAACCCTAACCCTAACCTACCCTAACCTACCTAACCCCTAACCCTACCCCTAACCCTAACCTCCGTAACACCTAACCCTACACTACCTAACCCTCACCAACCTTACCCTAAACTATCCCTAACCCTACCCAGTACCCTACCTAACCACTAAACCCGAAACCCAGAACCGTACCCTAACCCTAACCCTAACCATACACTATCCCTAAACGACCTAACCCTAAACTAAACCTAAACCCTAATCCTACCCTAACCCAAACTTAACCCTAACCTAACCCTAACCCAAACCTAACCTCCTAACTCCTAACCCTAAACGTAACCTAACCCTACCCAACCTGACCCTAACGTAACCCTAACCCAACCAACCTCCAACCCATACCCTACCCTAACTAACACTAAACCTACCATACCCTAAACCACCTAACCCATACCCATCCCAACACTAACCTAACCTACCCTAAACCTAATCACCTAACCTAAACTTAACCCTACTAACCTAACCCTAATACTAACCTAAACCCTACCCTAACCGTAACCCTACCCTAAACCCAAACCCTAATCGTAACCCTAACCCAAAACCTAACCTGTACTACCCTATCCCTAACCAACCCTAACCCGAAACTAACCCTAACCAACACTAACCCATCCCTAACCGTGCCTCATAACTAACCCTAACCCTAACCTAACCTAACCTACCTAACCTACCCTAACCTAAACTAAACTTAACCCTAAACCTAACCCGTACCCTAACCCTAACCCTAAACAAACCATTCCCTAACCCTAACCGTCTAACCCTAACCCTAAATCGTACCCTACCGAACCCTAACCTAACTAACCCTAACCCTAACCCTACCTAACACATCTAACTCAGTACCCTAACACTAAGCCATAACCCTAACCCTAAACCTAACCTAAACCTAACCGTAACCCTAACCCTAACAGAAGGCCTAACCCACCCAGTACCTTGCAGGTACCCTAACCCTAATCTTAATCCATACCCTTACGCAAACCCTAACCCTACCGTTCCCTAATTCTGACCCTAACCCTATCCAGTACCCTAACCCTATGTCTAACCCATAACCTAACCCTAACCCTAACCCTAAACCCGTACCTAAACCTAACCCTAACCCTAACCCTAACACGTACCCTCACCCCTACCCTAACCCTAACAAGTAACCTAACCCTAACTCTAAGCAGTACACTAACCCATACCCTAACCCGTACCCTAACCCTATCCCGTACCCTAACCCTAACCATTATTCTAACCCCTAACCCATACCCTAACCTAACCCTAACCAGTACCCCAACCCTAACCTAACTTTAACCCTAACCCGTACCCTCAACCTAACTCTAACCCTAACCTAACCCGTAACCTTACCCTAACCCTAAACCCAAACCTGTACCCAAACCCTAAACCTAACCCGTACCCTAAACCTAACCCTAACCCTAACCCTATCGCTAACCCGTACCCTAATCCTAACCCCTGACACTAACGCTAACCCGTATCCAAACCCGTCCTCTAAGAGTAACCCTTACCCGTACCCTAACCCTATTCCTAAACATCACCCTAATCCTAACCTTAACCCTATCCCGTAATGTAAACTTAACCCTAACTCTAAACCTCAACCCTACTCTAACCCTAACCCTAACCCTAACCAGTACCCTAAACCTAACCCTTACCCTAACCCTAACCCTACCCCGTTCCCTTACCCTAACCCTCACCCTTACCCATACCCACCCTAAGCCTCAACCGTACTCTAAGCTGTACACTAACCCTAACCCTAACCCGTAACCTAACCCATCCCCTTAACCTAACCCTAACCCTAACCCTAAACCGTACCCTAACCCTAACCCTAACCCTAACCGTTACCCTAACCCTAACCCATAACGTAACCCTAACACTAACCCGTACACTAACCCTAACCATAACCCTAACCTGTACACTAACCCGTAACTTAACCCTAACCAGTACCCTAACCCTAAACCAACCCTAAACCATACCCTAACCCTAACCCTAACACTAACCCGTATCCTAACCCTAACCCAAACATGAACAAAACCCTAAAATGTACCCTAACCCTACCCCTAACCGTAACTAGTACCCTAAACCTAACCCAAACCCAAACCCTCACCCATAACATAACCCTAACCCTAACACTAACCAGTACCCTAACCCTAAGCCTTACCCTAACCAGTACCCTAACCCGTACCCAGCCCTAACCCTAACCCGTAACAGAACCCTAACTTTAACCCTAACCCTAAACCTAACCCGCACACTCACCCTAACCCTACCCCATACCTAACTCTAACCCGTACGCTAACACTAACCATTACTGTAACCCTAAATCCTACCTTAACCCTAACCCTAAATAGCACCCTAACTCTAACCCTAAACTTAACCCTAACTCATACTCTAACCCTAACCTTAACCCTAATCCGTTTCCTAATCCATACCTTAAACCTAACCCTATCCCATACCCTAAACCGTACCCTAACCCTAACCCTAACCCGTACCCTAACCTTACCATTATTCTAACCCTAACCCGTACCCTAACATAACCCTAACCGGTACCCTGACCCTAACCCTAAATTTAACCCTAACCCGTACCCTAAACCTAAACCTAACCTGTACCCAAATCCTAACCATAACCCGTACCATAAACCTAACAATAACCCTAATCCTATCGCTATCCCGTACCGTAACCCTAACCCTAACACTAACCCTAACCCTTACCGTAACCCGTACCCTGAGTAACCCTTACCCGTACCCTAACCCTAGTCCTAACCTAACCTTAACCTAAAC
Organism: Vulpes lagopus; assembly: GCF_018345385.1. NCBI lineage: Eukaryota > Metazoa > Chordata > Mammalia > Carnivora > Canidae > Vulpes > Vulpes lagopus. Next base: position 4,731 of record NW_024570639.1, on the reverse strand, counting down.
TTAACACTTTCCCGTACCATAAACCTAACCCTAACACTAACTCTAAACCCTACTCTAACCCTAACCCTAACCCTAACCAGTACCCTAACCCTAACCCATACCCTAACCCTAACCCTACGCGGTACCCTTACCCTAACCCTAACCCTTACCCATACCCTACCCTAAGCCTAACCTGTACCCTAAGCCGTACACTAACCTTAACCATAACCCATACCCTAACCTTTACCCTAAACCTAACCCTAATCCTAACCCTAAACCTAACCCGTACCCTAACCCTAACACTAACCCTGAACCAAACCAATAACCTAACCTTAACCCTAACCCTTTTGCTAAACCGTACCCTAACCCTAACCCTAACCTGTATCCTAGCCCTAACCCAACCCTAAACCTAACCCTAAACTGTACCCTAACCCTACCCCTAACCCTAACCAGTACCCTAACCCTAACCCTATCCCAAACCCTCACCCGTAACATAACCCTAACCCTAACACTAACCAGTACCCTAAACCTAACCCGTACCCTAACCCGAACCCTAACCCGTACCCAGCCCTAACCCTAACCCGTAACCGAACCCTGAATTTAACTATAACCCTAAACCTAACCCGCACACTCACCCTGACAGTAACCCATACCTTAACACTAAACCGTACGCTAACACTAACCATTATTCTAACACTAAACCATACCCTAACCCTAACCCTAAACAGTTTCCTAACCCTAACCCTAAAATTAATCCTAACCCATACCCTAACCTTAACACTAACCCTATCCCTAATCCGTACCCTTACCCTAAAACTAAACCTAACCCATACCCTAACCCTAACCCTTACCCTTACCCTAAACCTAACCCTAACCCTAACTCTATGCCTAACCTTTACCCTAACCCTAACTCTACCACTAACCCTAAAACTAACACTAACCCTTAACCTAAACCAATAAACCCTAACCTTAAACCTAACCTGTACCCTAACCCAAACCCTAAACCAAACCAGGACCCTAAACCTAACCCTAAACCGTAACCTATCCCTAACCCGTACCCTAAACCTAACTCTAATGCTAACCCATACCGTAACCCTAAACCTAACCTAAACAGTACCCTATCCCTAACCCTAAGCCTAACCCGTACCTTAACCCAAACCCGTATCCTAACCCTAAACCTAACCCTAAACCTAAACCTAACCCTAACCTGTACCCTAACCCTAACCCTAAAAATAACCCTAATCAGGACCCTAACCCTAACCTGAAACCTTATTGTAACCCGTACCCAAACCCTAACCCTAATCCCTACCCTGTCCCTAACCCTAACCCTAACCAATACCCTAACCCTAACCCGTACCCTAACCCTGACCCATAGCCTAACCCTAACCCTAACCCGTACACTAATCCTACAACTAAACGCACCCAGTACCCTACACCTAACCCTAACCCTACACCTCACCCTATTGCTAACCCGTACCCTAAACATAACCCTAACACTAACCCTAACTGTACCCTAATCCGTACCCTAACCATAACCCTAACCCGTACCTTAACCCTAAACCTAACCGTAAACCTAACCTTAAACCTAACTCCTACCCAAACCTAAACCTAACCCTAAACCTAACCCTAACCCCTACCCTAACCCTAACCCTTACCAGGACACTAACGCTAACCCTAACCCTTACCCTTATCCTAACCCTAAATCTAACCCGTACCCTTAACGAAACCATAACCCACACCCGTACCCTATCCCTAACCCTAACCTGTACCCTAAGCAGTACACTAAACCTAACCCTGACCCGTGCCCTAACCCATACCCTAAACCTAAACCTAACCCTATCCCTAACCCTAACCCTCACCCGTACCCACACCCTAACCCTATCCCTAACCCTAACCCTAACTCTAGCCCTAACCCTACACTAACCCTAATACTAAACTTAACCCTTACAATAACCCATACCATAAACCTAACATTAACCCTAACCCTAAACCTAACCCGCACCCTAACCCTAATCCTAAATCGAACCAGTACACTAACCCTAACTCTAACCCTAACCAGTACCCTAACACTAACCCTACCCCTAAACCGTACCCTAAACTTAACCGTAACCCTAAACTTAACCCTAACCTGTACACATACCCTAACCCTAAACGTAACCCGTACCCGTACCCTAACCCTAAACCTTACCCGAACCCTAACCCCAACCCTAACCCCACGCCTAACCTGTACCATAACCCGATCCCTAACCCTAACACTAACCCTAACCCAAACCTACCACATACCTTAACCCTAAACCTAACCATTACCCTAAACCTAATCTAACCCTAACCTGTACCCTAACCCTAACCCTAACCCTTAACCTAAGCCATACCCTAACCCGTACCCTAACCCATACCCTAACCCTTACCGTAACGCTAAACCTTACCCTTACCCATACCCTTACCCTAACCCTAACCCTAAACTTAATCATAACCCGTACCCTATCCCTAAACCGTACCCAAACCCTAACCCTCACCTTAAGCCATACACTAAACCTAACCCTAAACCTAACCCATACACTAACCCTAAACCTAAACCCACCCAGTACCCTAAACCTAACCCTAACCCTCACCCTAACCCTATTGCTAACCCGTACCCTAAACATAACCCTAACACTAACCCTAACCCGTTCCCTAATCCGTACCCTAACCATAACCCTAACCCGTACCTTAACCCTAAACCTAACCCTAACCTTAACCCTAACCCGTACCCTAAACCTAACCCTAACCCTAACCCGAACCCGTACCCCTACCCTAACCCTAATCCTAACCAATACCCTAACGCTAACCCTAACCGTTACCCGTACACTATCCCTAACCCTAACCCGTACCCTACCCTAACTATAACCCACACCCGTACCCTAACCCTAAGCCTAACCTGAACCCTAAGCCGTACACTAACCCTAACCCTAATCCGTGCCCTAACCCATACCCTAAACCTAATCCTAACCCTAACCCTAATTCTAACCCGTACCCTAACCCTAACCCTAAACCAATCTAGTATCCTAACCCTAACCCTAACCCAAACTCTAACCCGTAACCTAACACTAACTCTCACCCTAACTAGTACCCTAACCCTAACCCTAACCCTAAACCTTACCCTAACCCTAACCCTAACCTGTACACTAACTCTAACCCTAACCCTAACCCTAAACCTAACCCTAACCCTAAACCTATCGCTAAACCCTACCCTAACCCTAAACTTAACACTAACCCTTACCCGTACCCTAACCCGTACCCGAAGAGTAACCCTTACCCGTACCCTAACCCTAACCCTAACCCTAACCCGTACCTTAAACCTAAACCACCCTAACCCTAAACCCTACTGTAACCCTAACCCTAACCCTAAACAGTACTCTAAACCTAACCCTAACCCTAACCCATACCCTAACACTAAACCTAATCTGTGCCCTTACCCTAACCCTTACCCTAACCCGTACCCTAAGCCGTACACTACCCTAAACCTAACCTGTACCCTAACCCGTACCCTAAACCTAAACCTAAACCTAACACTAAACGTAACCCGTACTCTCAATGAAACCAGTACCCTACCCTAACCCTAACACTAACCCTAACCTGTCCCCTTACCCTAACACTAACCATAACCCGTACCCTAACACTAACCCTCAACCTAACCCTATGCCTAACCCGTACCCTAACACTAATTCGAACCCTAACCCTAACCCTAACTCGTACCCTAACACTAACCCTAACCCTTACCAGTTACCGAACCCTAACCCTAACCCTAACCCGTACCCTAACCCTAACCCTGACCCGTAACCTAACCCTAATCCTAACCCTAACCCTAACCCGTAACATAACCCTAACCCTAAACCTAACCCTAACCCTAACCCGTACCCTAAACCTGAACCTAACGCTAACCCTAAACCTAACACGTAACCTAACCCAATCTCTAATCTGTAACCTAACCCTAAACCTATCCCTAACCCGTACCCTCAGCCGTACCCTACACCTAACACTAACCCTAACCAGTACCCTATCCCTAACCCTAAGCCTAACCCTAAACCGTATCCTAACACTAACCCTAACCCTAAACCTAACCCTAACCAGTACCCTAACCTTAACCCAAACCAGTAACCTAACCCTATCCCTAACCAGTACCGTAACCCATACCCTAACCCTAAACCTAACCTGTAACCTAACCCTAACCCTAAATCTAAACTGTACCGTAACCCGTACCCTAACCCTAACTCTAACTGGTATCCTAACACTAACCCTAATCCTAACCCTAACCCTAACCCGTACCCTAACCCTAACCCTAACACTAAATAGTACCCTAACCCTAACCCTAACCCTAACCCTAACCCTAACTTGTACCCTAACCCGTACCCTAACTCTAACCCATACCCTAACACTAAACCTTACACTAACACTAACCCGTACCATAAACCTAAGCCTAACCATTACCCTAACCCTAACCCTAACCCTAACCTTAACCCTAACCCGTACTCTAACCCTAACCTTAACGCTAACCCTAACCTGTAACCTTACCCTAACCCTAATCCTAACCCGTACCCCAACCCTTACCCTAACTCATACCCTAAACCTAAACCTAACCCTAACCCTATAGCTAACCCGTACCCTAACCCTAACACTTACCCTAACCTGTACCCTAACCCATACCCTAACTGTAACCCTTACCCATACGCTAACCCTAACCATAACCCCTAAACAACCCTAACCTACCTAACC